>NC_056744.1:73834443-73859443 GCF_019279795.1 Protopterus annectens | reverse complement strand
GTTTAAGCCAGGGTACTTGTTGGCTTCATGTACCAGCTGCCAGTACAACTCTCTGTATTCTAAACATGTCTCCCAAGGGCCTCCTCTAGGCTCAATAGGCAACGTCTCAATTACAAAAAAATAAAATTCAGCTCCTGTACAATTCAATGTGTGTTTATATAAGGCATTGTTGATTTTCATCTTCCTTATGTCGTATCTGTGTTCATACATTCTCAACTTTAGTTTTCTTTCAGTTTTGCCTATATAAAATACATCGCATTTGTCAAACAAAGCTAAGTAAATAATACAATTTGTGTTGCAATTGGCAAAACCTACAGTCTTGATAAACCTGTTTCTAACCTTCAAGCAGTGTGTCACCAACTTTAACACAAGGGCATTTAGCACAGCTGCCACATTTTTAAGTACCCCTCTTGCCAGAAATGTAGCTATTTGTCTTAGATGCACCATTTTCCAAAATATTCTTGATACTTCGGCCCTTTCTGTAAATACATTTGAATGATTTGTCAAAAATGTGCTGCAGATCTGATGTACTAGCAAATCTGCTCCATTCATCATCTATGATGTTTCTGGCTACTCCGGCTTCCCCATCATAAGTAATAACCAGAGCAGTATTGTACACATTATCTACCTTACTTCCAGTTTTTTGAGAATTACTAGGGTCATAGTTATCACTACCAAAAATGGGTGTAAACCTAGTTTCCCTTGCTTCAAGTACTTCACAATACACTTCTGTAAGAAGCTATTCAGGGTAACCCCTAGCCCTAAACAAGTCCGTGAAAAAATTACTTTCACTGACAAAATCTTTGTCATCTGATATCATCCTGCTTTTACAAACAAACTGGCCCTTCACAACCCCCCTCTTCTGACAGTATGGATGTGCACTGATGTAGTGCAAATAGGAGTTTGAAAAGGTCGCCTTCCTGTGTACCCTGGTTTTGAAATTCCCATTGTTTTTGTCGATACAAATATTCAAGTATTTCATCTCATCATAATTCATTTCATATGTAAACCTTAAAAATTCAGCGGTATTTGATAAATAATTAAAAAATTCTAAATACATGTTTTCAGATTCTGTCCAGAATAAACATATGTCGTCGAAAAAATGAGCACAGAAATTCCAACAATTCCTAAAACCACAGTTAAATACAAATTTCTTTTCCCAGTAGGAGAGTATAATATTGGCATAAGTGGGGCACAATGGGCCCCCATGGCAACACCTAACTGCTTGAAATACTCGCCTTCAAAAAATATAAAATTGTTCCTTATATATAGATATATATATATATATATATATATATATATATATATATAAAGATATATTTTTAATATAAATATGTTTAGGGCTAGGGGGTACCCTGTAAAGCTTCTTACAGAAGAAGTGTATTGTGAAGTACTTGAAGCAAGGAAAACTAGATTTGCCCCCAATTTTGGTAGTGATAGCTATGACCCTAGTAATTCTCAAAAAACTGAAAGTAAGGTAGATAATGTGTACAATACTGCTCTGGTTATTACTTATGATGGGGAAGCCAGAGTAGCCAGAAACATCACAGAAGATGAATGGAGCAGATTTGCTAATACATCGGATCTGCAGGACATTTTTGACAAGCCATTCAAATGTATTTACAGAAAGGGCCATAGTATCCAGAATATTTTGGAAAATGGTGCTTCTAAGACAAATAGCTACAATTCTGGCAAGAGGGGTACTTACAAATGTGGCAGCTGTGCTCAATGCCCTTATGTTAAAGTTGGTGACACACATTACTTGAAGGTTAGAAACAGGTTTATCAAGACTATAGGTTTTGCCAGTAGCAACACAAATGGTATTATTTGTTTAGCTTTGTGTGACAAATGCGATGCATTTTATATAGGCAAAACCCAAAGAAAACTAAAGTTGAGAATGTATGAACACAGATACGACATAAGGAAAATGAACATTAACAATGCCTTATATAAACACACACTAAATTGTAAAGGAGCTGAATTTTATTTTTTTGTAATTGAGATGTTGCCTATTGACCCTAGAGTAGGCCCTTGGGAGACACATTTAGAATACAGAGAGTTGTACTGGCAGCTGGTACTTGAAGCCAACAAGTACCCTGGCTTAAACGATATGGCCTCTTTGAAGCCTATTTTAAAACTCAGGTAGCTAAACTTTGAAAATGATGTGCAGCTTTTATGTAGTTTTTGTAGTTTTATCCAGTAGATGGTGCTGTTTTATATACTTTTTATGCACCTACACGACATTTTAAAGACATCAGTTTTACATAACAGTTTTATGATGACTATTTTTTATTTTTATATTCAATGCCCATTGTTTTATATGTTTTAAATGTGGTTATTTATTTATTGTGTACTTATAACTGTGATTTTAAGAGGTTGTTTCCATCCATTGCATTTTGTTTTCATGTACTTAATAATGCTGCAGTGTGGTTTTAATTGTGAACATTTTTTGCTAATTGATTAATTGCGATTATATAAAAAGGGTGTTAGAAGTTGGTATGCTCATCTGAAGAAGTTGCATTGACAAAAACATGGTGATTCAGTTAAAGCGTTCGTTCTGTATGTGTTCTCACAGCGTGTATTCAATAAAGTAGTGGTTTTAATCTGGTGAACCTTCCAGTGCCTTTTTTTGGTTATTGGTATGAATTTAGGCACTTTTTCCACTTTTTTTCGTTTATCTACCACAGATCTTAATTTCACCCATTATCTCAACATTCACAAGAACTCTGGCAACTTTGCTTCCTCTACATTACTTGGATTATCTAGGATGTTTGGCACTGTATCCCATCAATTCCTTCTCCACAGACTATCCTCACTGGGCCTTGACAACCCCTCACTCTCCTGGCTCCATAACTACCTTTCTCAAAAAAAACAAAAAAACAAAAACAGGCAAACAAACTAAATAAATGAAAAGTGCTGGCAGGCAGAGTATCACAGGCACAAATCACTCTGGTGATGATGAAACCACAAATATTTTAATGGTATAATCCACAAATGAACAAGTATAAACGTGAGCGCTTTCGTTAAACAAATGTTAACTTCATCAGACACCATTAAAATGCAAGACAACCATTATATACATGTAAAAACACTCTAATTGGGTAAAAAAGGGGGAGGGGAGCTAGCTGAGCAACACTGAGAAAGAACATTAATTAACCTCTTAGTGATTAAATCACAGTTAAAACTAATACAACTTAAATACAACTGAGACTTTGTGATTAAAAAGTTACTAGCCACATACTTATATCATAAGAAGTTATAAATAGACAAATAGAAAAAAAGGAAGAAAAAAGTTAAAACCAAGTAATTTTAAATTCACGTATTAAATATTCACATGATATAAAAACATTTCCGAAAGCTTAATGCATACAAAAGTGCTTGAACTTAAAAAATTGTTTTAGGATAATTTATTCCTTTCTAGGGCTTTTAATTTCAATACAGGTGAGATAGACGTCCTGTCATTTATTACGGGCCATCTGTCAGCCTGTAATAAAATTTGCCACTTTAACTCCTTTAACTCTAACTGGAGTCCCCAGGGCTTTTTTCACTTATGTCTATGTGGTCAATTGCCATAAATGTGAAATTGTGGCCAGTAATGTCTTGGGTATGCCTCGCTAACGTGTTATTAATATTATTCTTTCTTATGGCATAGTTGTGTTCATAGATTCTGGCATTAAATTTCCTTTCTGTTTTGCCTACATAAAATGCTAGGCATTGGTCACATGTGGCCATGGAGACCACAGCCTTGGAGTGGCAGTTTTATTTACCTTTTACATAGTGGTCTATACCATTCACTGTAAATTTGCTACCTGATTTCACCTTGTGGCACCAGTTACAAGACTCACATTTGTACACCCCTACAAGTCCTGTTATAGTGTTGTTAAAACCTTTCCTCAAAAGGTCTTTCAAGTTTGAGCCCCTTCTGTATGTCACTACAGGTCTCTCTCCTATTTGTGCCCTGATGTCCAAGTCATCCATTAAAATGTCCCGGTTCTTATGAAAAATAGACATCATATAATATGAGTCAGAGTTGAATGTGAGCACCATAGATCTATAAAAGGAACTCTTTTCCGACATAGGTCTCCTCTCCACAACTTCAGAGGGACTGCTGTCTAGCATATTTTCTCCAGCTATAGGTTTAAAGTACCCTACTCTTCTTTTGCCTGTCACTTCCTGCATAAGCTCATTGAGCAAATCTGCTGGATACTCCCTCCTCAAAAACATAGTTTTTAAATTGTCACATTCTGAAAGAAAGTCTTCTTCTCTAGAGATCATGTGGGCTGCTCGAACTAGCTGCCCTTTAACTACTGACCTCTTTTGGTGCTTGGGGTGGAAGCTAGTGTAATGCAGGAACGAGTTTGAGTAGGTTTCTTTTCTATGAATTCTAGTTGCGTATTTTTCATTGTGTATATCTTTGCATAGATGGACATCAAGATAATTCATGTAGTCCAGGTTGAGCACCCAAGTGAACTGTAGGAATGTAGTGGTGGTGTTGAGGTAACCTAAAAACTCTTCCAGTTCAACCAGTGACCCATTCCATATCAAACTGATATCGTCTTGGTATCTATAATACAGCTTGACCTTAGAGTAGTACTGAGACTGAAATACATAGTTCCTTTCCCAATATGCCATTATCATATTCGCGAATGCGCCACCACAAGCTGAACCCATTGCGACTCCTATAGTCTGCACAAAATACTTGCCATTGAAGGAAAAGTAGTTGTTTCTTAAAACAATTTCTAATACTTCCAAAATTAGATTAATCTTCTCCTGATTGACTTTATATGACAGCAATAAGTCATCCACCCACTCAAGACCAGTTTCTTGTGGGATGACCGTATACAGGTCTTTTATGTCTATTGTTACCATGATATCTCCTGCATCATAACCAATTTTATTTACCTGTTCTAAAAAAGCCCAGGAGTCTGTAAATTTGACTTTCATTACACAATATTTTCTTCAGCTCATGGTCTAAGAATTGGGCACAGGCAGTGGTAATGGAGTGTCTTCCATCCACTAAGGACCTCATAGGTGGGTCTGAGAGGCTTTTGTGGATTTTGGGAATACCAAAAAATACTGGGATCCTTGGGCTAATGATGTTAAGGTAATTATGTACGGAAAGGTCAATTCTTCTTTCTAGAAATATGTCAGTGAGTTGGCTATAGATTTTTCTGTATGCTGCATTTCGTTCGTTAAGAGACACCTCTGTATAATTTTCTGTGTCTAAAATAGCCACCATTTTATCACTATATGTAGAAGAGTCCATAATTACAACCCCCTCCCCCTTTGTCAGGTTTCATAACCTTGACATCATGCTCTTGCAGTACTAATAAACAATCATGTTCACTTTGGTTGATATTGTGAAGTGTTTGGACTGGCCTGTACTTATTCTTGTTTAAGTTATACAGATCTAGTTCATAAACTTTTTCATACATTGCCAGTTTCGGGTGCAAAAGGGGGTTGTAAGTAGAACTAATCTTAAAAATATTGCCTTCACTTACATTGGTTTGGGAGGTATTACCATATAGTAAATTCAAATTCAACTTTCTTAAATAAAGTTTCAGATCTAACATCGTATCTACAACATTGAATCTTCTGGCTGGTACAAAACTCATTCCTTTTGACAGTAAATCAGCTGTGGTTTCATTAATACATAAAGTAGAATAATTGTATACTGAAAAGTCTTTCTGGTGGTTAAAGACCACTGTAAAGGTGCCTGCTTCCTGAACACAGTCCACTGATGTTTGGGTACTTTCATTAGTAAAAAAATCAGTGACATAAACATGGTGACCAATAGGGCCTGATACAGGAGCTAAGCTCTCCAGTTCCTGTTCTTTGGCCTGACCCCCTGAAAAACCTGTGGCTGGTAGCCCCCTGTGGTTGCTGCCTGTTGTTGCAATGGCTTTTGTTCCTGATTCTTTCACTCCACCTGAGTTCTGGGAAATCAGCATCATAATTTAAAATGACATCATCAGTCTCTTCAAACCTGCATTCATCATTCCCAGTTACTTCAGAAGGATGTGGTAATTGTTACTTTCTCCTCGTGAGGCTTTAAACTTCTTATATGAACCAGGAGGGTTTAGGGTAAGCCATACCATTAGCTTAGTCTTGAACGTCCCTATCCAGTTTGTTTAGTTTGCCAGCTTTAAGTTTTGTAATGTGCTGGTCTATGCTAATATAAATCCGAGCTCCAAGCTCCTCCCCTTACCCATAATACACCTCCACTACCTTCCAACCCTCAGATCGAGTTTACTGACCCTTATACTAATAACCTGACCTGAAAAATACTTTATAACCTACAACTGCAGCCAACAGGCTGTTCATATGATAAGATCAGGGGGAGGAGGGAGGGACGGTTAAAGACAAATGAAGTAGAACTACTCAGATGGAATGTTATGTTGAGTACATAACTTCTTTATCTGAAGTAGTTTACTTCATTTGGTCTTCAACCTGTGGGACAGAGTCCCCAGCTACTAAACTCCTGGGTGGCCCTCATGGAAGGATATTCCGGAGCACCGCGGAACCAAAGGATGCTCTCCTTCTAGAAGTCTAATCCAATTTGTAGTGAGAAATAAAGGTATGATATGAGGACCAAGTAGCTGCAGAACAAATATCATCCAATGAGATTCTAGACCAAAAGGCCGCAGAAGTAGCCATGGACCTAGTGGAATGAGCTTTCACCTGACCCGGAGGAGAGACACCTTTATCCTTATAGACCTGAAGGATGCACAAGGAAATCCACCTAGCAATAGTGACCTTTGGAGATAGCTTTACCCAAAAAGAGTTCAGAGAAGGACAGAAACAATTGATCGGATTTATGGAAGTTTTTGGTCCTGTGTAAATAAAATCGTAATTGTCTATGAACATCCAAACAAGTGGAATTTGTATTCCATTTTGTTAGCAAAGTTTGGGAAGAAAACAGGTAAATTAATGGTCTGATTGATGTTAACTTGTGATGCAACCTTAGGAAGAAAGGACGCATTAGTCCGAAGGGAAACCCTATCTTTATGGAAAATCATATATGGAACTTTGATGGACAAAGCTTGCAGTTCTGAAACCCTTTTAGCAGAGGTGATAGCTACCAGGAATGCTGTTTTCCAAGATCTGTGGTTGCAGCAGGTTCAAAAGGTGGAGTGACCAAAGCTTGAAGAGCCATAGTAAGGTCCCATAGAGGAACAGGATCCTGGACCTGGGGGCATAACAGGAAAGTGATAAAGGCTTTACACAGTCTGGAAGAGGCCAGGGAGGCAAAATTCTCACCCACGTGAAAATGAGAGATGGCAGCCAATTGAACTTTGATAGTACAAGAGCTTGCTCCTTGTTGAAAAATATTGGCTAGGAAATCAAGAATGGCAGAAACAGGAGCCATGAAAGGGTCTAAACTCCTTTGAGAAGCCCAAAAGGAAAAAGTTTCCATTTGCTGAGGTAAATCTTCCTGGTTGAAGACTTATGAGCTGCCACTAGAATAGACCTAACTGAAGAGGATAATCCAGGAGTCCTAGCGATCCTGGGAATGGGTGCAGCCAAGCCGTGAGCTTCAAACTGTCCAGGTTTGGATAATGAACCCCCGATGGGTGTGAAATCAGATCCTGAATGGGATCCAAAATGCAAGGCGGAGCCAGAAAATGAGACCAAAGGAAGGGAAACCATACCTGGCGAGGCCAAAATGGGGCAATGAGGATCACTTTGCTCTCCAGTCGACAAGCTTTCTGTAGAAAAGTCGGAATAAGAGGTATTGGAGGGTAAGCATACAGAAGATTAGGAGGCCAAGCATGGACTAGACCATCTCTGGGGACTCCTCCGGCAGGGGGTTCAGAGCAAAAAACTCACTGCTCTTCGCGTTGGAAGGAGATGTGAAGGGATCACAGCAAAGCTGACCCCACTCCAGAAAGATCTGCTCCGCTACTGAATGATTCAGAGGCCACACGTAAGGCATCAGAATAGTCCAACTTAACCTGTCCACTAGAATGTTGGACCGTCCCAGAATGTGCGTTGCTATGAGAAAACGACCGGTGGAGATCACCCATTCCCACACTCTCATAGCCTCGTGACAAAGGGGGTAAGATTTGGTCCTTCCCTGTTTGTTGACGTACCAGGCCACTGACATGTTGTCTGACTGAATTGCAATGGTTCCTAGAGGAACTAAGGCATGAAGGGCCTGCAATGCCAAAAGGACCGCCCTCATCTCTAGAACGTTTATGTGCAAGCTGGTCTCGACAGGGGACCACAGGCCTTGGACTGTCCTGCCCAAACAATGCGCCCCCACCCGAGTTGGGAGGCATCCATGGTCACTGTGGCTTGGACAGGGGCTGGAACAAAAGGTCATCCCTCCAAGATTTATGGAGAGCACATCCATCACAGTAGGGGACACCGACAGACTCGACTGAGGTGTATTGGATATGATAATGGAAGTTCCAACAGGGACCATTGTACTGCTGGTGTCCACTGTAGTACTCTCATATGTAACCGGGTGCATGGAAGAAGCATTATGGTTGCTGCCATTGAACCTAAGGCTCTCAACACTGATTCTGCCGAGAGAAGATGAGAACAGTAGATCAGGGAGACATGCATCCTCAGGTTTTGTACTCTCTCTGTGGTCAGGAAGATTTTGCACTGCAAGGTGTCTATCCTTGCCCCAATGTAGTCTATCACCTGGGCAAGATTTAGAAGTGATAAGGATGCATTGATTGTAATCTCCAATTGCAGAGCAAGCTTTAAGAAATAATCCCTGGTTTGAGAAAGTAGATGCCTGGTGGGAGCAGTGAGGAGCCAATCGTCCAGGTACGGATAGACCTGAATCCCCGGAAGCCTGGGTGAGCCACTACTACCGCCATCACTTTGGTGAACACCCTGGGGGCTGTGGTGAGACCAAAGGGTAGGGCTCGAAATTGGTAATGATTGGCTCCTAGCCAGAAGCGGAGGAACCTCCTGGAACTTCTGTGCATCTTTATGTGATAGTAGGCATCCTGGAGGTCAAACAAGCACATCCAGTCACTCTCTTGCAGGTACGGCATGATGGACTGTAGTGTGACCATCCAGAATTTTTCTTTGGCAACTGACAGGTTCAGGGTAGATAGGCCCAGAATGGGCCTTAAGTCGCCCATTTTCTTTGGCACCAAAAAGAACCTGGAGTAGAAGCCCGATCCGGACTGATCTGGGGGAACAGGTTCGATGGCTTGTTTTCCTAGCAGCTTGGAGATTTCCTGTGCTGCTGCCTCCCTTTACGTGGGTGGTATGTCCGGGAGGTGTTTGGGAGGAACCACAAAGGGGATAGACTATCCCTCTGGATATGATCTGAAGCACCCAGCGGTCTGATGTTACGGACTCCCATGCCACCAGGTGCAATGACAATCACCCCAGACTGCCTCCAGCGTACAGCGGTCGGGCAAACCCTCAGGGTTGCTGTCCGGGCCTGTCCGAGAAAGGTTCTTGAGACCCAAAATTCCTCAGCCCCCTTCTGCCTCTGGACCAGCATTTATCCTGTCCCCCTCTGCCTCTGGGGGAAGAAGAGCCCTGAGTGTACTGGGAAGACTGTGACTTCCAGAACCACATCTTCTTTTGCCCTCTCTGACTCTGGGAAAAGGATCTTTGAGGTTTCAAGAAGCGAATTCCAATGGCCGACAGTGTCTTCCCGTTCTTCTCACTCTGGACTAAAGTCTCTTTGACGGTCTTACAAAAAAGAGTAGAGCCATCATCATCTGTGTTGGCAAAAGAAACCTTAAAAGGTTCCGAAAATTGACATAGTTAGAGCCAGGCATTGCACCTTATGGACACGCTGGACCTAGCCGCTCCTTCAGTAGAGTCGCATGGACATGTTGGAGACTGCTTTCAAAGTGGCCATCCTGGCAGAGAATGAGTCCCTGTCCTCCTGCGACATGGACTTAGGGGGAGACTCATCCAGTTCCTTGACCAGGTCGCACTGGAGTCTTGTGACATGGGCCAGGTAGTTCAGCGCCCTGATGGAAAAGGTTGCTGATGCATAAACCCGTTTCCCTAAGTGATCCATCATCCGTGACTCTCGGTCAGAGGGATGAACCGAGGAACTCTTCTGGGCTAGTTCCTTTTTTGTGGCTGCTGCTACCACCATAGCATCTACGGGGCAGCCCTTGTTCCATGCTGGTCTATCTGATGGTTGACTCAAGATCTTATCAGGACATTTAGGGATTGGTTCCATGATGTCCGGTTCCTTCCAGGCCCGCAAGGTGACCAGGCTCACCAGGGGATCTGTGGGAGGGGCACCCAGGAAGTAGATGGGCCCATGTCAAAAGCCTCCAGGAACATGGATTCATCAGAAGAAGGTTTGGGAGGGCGGACTAACCTCCCTGCTGGCATAGGATTTCCATGATGTCTCCAAAGGAGACAACACCGGGAGGTGACCTGGGGGAACCTTCCCTATCATCCAAGTCCGTGTCCTCGGTGAGGGACTCAGGGGAGTCCAAGTGCCTCCTCTTACATGTATGCTTGCGAGGCACGTATCCAGTGGGGCTCTCCGGTGGGAACCTAGCAAGCCACTTGTTCCTCAGGGTGAACCACCTGGGGTTCCTCGAGCATGGGCTGTCCCTCTGGAAAAATGATGGGATGTGTAGACAGACCTGAGGGGGTTGGGGCAGAATTCGAGGAAATAGTCAAGGGTCTCGATCCAGTGGAGTGAACCCTTTCTACCACATCGAACGCCGAGGGAAAACAAGCCTCCTGGGGTACCAATAAGGAAGCCGTTGTGGACGGAGCTCCGAGGAAGGGAACTTGGCCCGACAATGCCAGAGCCGATGAAAAAGTTCTGCTCCCTCAGATCTGATACTCAAGCTCTGGCTCCGGGAGCCGCTTCGGATCCAAATTGGTCGGTGCCGACCCCCTAACTAGGCCATCCTCGGATCCAAATACTCCAAAACAGGTGGACAGATCGGAGAAGGAGAAATTGGTGTGAAAAAAGGAAGCGAGCTCCCCCCTCCAGAGGGAGAGGGGGCTGGCAAGACCCCCATCTGGATCTGAGTACGAATGAACCTCCTCATCATTTTATCCATGTCTTCTTCAGATAAGCTATGCGTGGGATCTCAACAAGGCCACGGACTCCGACCTAGCGGGTCGAGGAACCGAGGCCCTAGATGGAGGACGTGTCTCCTTCAGTTTCGGCGAAAATCTCAGAGATCGGAGCCAAGGGGAGTCACTGATCCTAGCCTGACTTTTGGCGGGAGTAGAAGGAAGGTCCAGAGACCTCTTGCATTTCTCTGGTTTGGAAGAGTGCTTGTCTTTGCGCTCTCTCTCCTTCTCCCTGCCTCTTTTCTGTTCCACTTCCACAGGCTTAGAAATGGGAGGTTGAGTCCCAGCCTGGGAGGGAGGAGAAGCAAGGGCAAGAGAGGAAGGAGATGCAGCCACAGCAGCCGCTGTGACTGAAGCAGTGGACAAGGCAGCCACCTCAGAAGTGGGTAGAAGACCTTTTAGGGCCAGCTAGGCCTTCTTGTTAGCATTGTTGCCTCACAGCAAGAGGTTCTCTGGTTCAATTCTCGGCTGGAGCGCCTCCTGTGCAGAGTCTGCATGTCCTCCCTGCAGTCGAGTGAGTTTTAAAAGACATGCAGGTAGGTGCATGTGTGTATGTGTGTGCCTTCTGTGAAGGTTGGGTGGCAGGCTGGCAACTCCACAGCGTAAAAACACCACTGCCAATCAATCTGCAGATCAGTAATCTGCTGTGGCAACCCCTAACCAGGAAAAGCCGAAAGACACTGCTATTATGCCATAAAGAACAATGAAATGGATGCTCTTTATAAACAGTCAAAAATTGTTTTAAGTTTAAAATGTTCATGTTTCTGTGTTTTAGATAGAATATATGATAATTTCGTGGGAAGTAAAAGGGAGGATGAACTTGAATATAGGGAAATTCTATGGCAGATAAAATTAAACAGAATGTGGCTCCAGGTTTGAAAGTAACTATTAATTTTATACCAGCAGTAATTAAAAAAATAAATAAATAAGTGCTGAGTTTAACAAAATAAGATGTTTTATATTTTGTTAATGTATTTAGTCATGTGACAAGTCATGTGATGGAAGGGTGAAGGTATTATAAAGTTGTTTTAAATTTGTTGTTAGTCTGATGAGGTCTTCTGTGTAAGATGATGCTGTTGTTGTTTGTCCTTTGGCTTTTTCCCGGTAAGGGGTTGCCACAGCGGAACTCCAGTCCGCTAATGATTGGCAGTAGATTTTTACGAAACGCCAAGGTGCCAGCTCGACGTCCAACCTTCAACGAAGGAACACCCATCTACGCACACATGTCTTTTGAACGCTACCTAACCGCAGGGAGGACATGCAGATTCCACACAGAAGGCACTCCCAAGCCAAGCTGAGAATCGAACGGGAGAACCTCTTGCTGTGAGGGAACAATGCTACCGCCATACCACCGTGGAAAGGTTTTTATACTGAGACAGTCATCGTCCTTCTTCTCTGATTAACAGAGAGTTGTTCTTTGGATTTATATAGGTTCTATTTATATATATATATATATATATATATATATATATAAATATATATATATATATATATATATATATATATATCTATATATATATATATATATAGACATATAATATTTATATATTAAATATACATGAAATCCCCAAATAAATTTTAATTAATTTGAATCTGCAAATGACTTAGCCATCTTGCAGGAAGGTTTGCCCCGAATAAATAACTGGTGCCAAAATCATGACTGAAACTAGACGCCAGAAAATGCATTATTGTAGCCTTTGGGAAGTCATCAGCCCCAGGAAATTATATATTGACAATACACCCCTAAGAGCTGACCCAGTTGTTTGGGATTTGGGAATTCATGTGGACAGTGACCTAAATTCTGTCATCGTTCCCCTTTACTCGGCCATCATTAGGGCAATCATAAAATATAATGTCCCCCTTTGATATGTATCTGTCCAGACACATACAACAATCAGAACCACCACAGAGAAACCTTATGGATACATGGCCTAAACAACATGTTCTACATGGACCGACTCAAAGCCCTGTCACTATACTCAGTATTCTACAGACTGTCAAGAGGTGATGTGTATCTGACATACAAGGCATCTTCTGACACAAACCTGATGGATTTACTGCACATCAGCAAGTCAAATGGCATGAGAACTACTCAGTCTAGGGATATAAACCTCTTCTTCAATATCCATAGAATGGACTGGACGGACAGGTATATCTTGCAGAGGATACCGCTACTCTAGAACAGACTCCACATTCAAATTAAACAAAGTTCATCCCTGTAGATATTCAAGCACAACTTGGATCTATGGACTGGAAACATACAATTTACCCCAGGACTGCCTCCTATACTCCTAAATGCTTTATCTCATGGCATCTATATTACGGCATCGAACTGGCTGTTAAGTGAATGGTCTTTTATCGACGCATATTAAGTTAAATACAAAAACCCAAATGGCCACAAAAGAGAATTTTTTCCCAGGGGAAAAAAAATTGCTTGGCCAATATAAAAAAAAACAATCCAGACAGTAAAAAGTAGGGAGGCTTCGCTGACCCCCCCCCCACACCCCCTAACTAAATATACCAACTCCGAGATTGCACTACAGTGGAGGAAAGGGCAAATTCCCCAATGACGGCCAAGCGATTTTTTTCCCCTGGGGTAAAAATTCAGTTTTGTGGCCGTTTGGGGTTTTTGTATTTCGCTCAATATGTGTTGATAAAAGGGCATTCGGTTAACAGCCCGTTCAGTGCCATAATATAGACCCATCCCATGCATGTCTCCCCTCAAATTATTTAAGGCATGGTCCCAGTCATTCTCATTTGGAATAAGATATAATTTTTGACCATGGCATGGGTAAAATCAGTCTCTAACCAAATGGAATAGGTTAATTCAAGCACAAAAATGAAAACTGTACAAGCTTAAAATGGCCCACAAGGGCAGCTAGCCTAGTTCTTACCTATATAAAAATTAAATTATAGCTATCTAATACACAAGTCAAATCACTTTTAATATTTAAGAGAAAATAGGTAATGCAACTAGAAACTATAAACAGAAGGTAAATTTCTAAAACTGTAAAAAGATGGATAGCTGCAGGATTCATTCTACAAATGCTACTGGAACCAGCATACACAATACCATGGAACAGGTGGTAGGAAGCCTGTTTTACAACATATAAACTGCTAGTTATATATATGCCATTGTGGTAAGTTATCATATTAAATGTCCTTCTATTCACTTGCTGCAGTATTCATAACCTGAGGGATCTCCCACCAGAAGGCAACCCGACGTCGTCCAATATACAAAAGTCTTACACTACTCAAGGGTACACGCTACATCACACATAGGCTGCAATTGGACTTAGGTCATAAAATAGATGTACACAAGTACCACCCTCAGAACGCTATTCCGACTGTCAGTCTGATTGTTTCAGTGAGTGCAACTTCAGGTTTTTTTTTTCAGACAAGTCCCCCGTTGACACCAAACGGGTGAAACACAAAGCCAAAAAACCTAGGCCTGTGGCTTCCACTTCACCTCCACCATCAGACGCATCTCCTGAGGTGTTAGTCAACCCAGAGGCACATCTGATTTCAGGCATGGATTCACAGGCTGAGCCCCGTTCTGAGGCCACCTTGACTTCAGTCATGAGCACATCTTTGGTGGTAGAACAGACGTACATTCAGGATGTCATGGGGTAACCTAGGCTCAATATTACGGAGAGCCCCAGGGGATACCACAAACTCTAGTGAGAGAAGAAATTGAGTCAGACACTTGAATGCAGGCCTTCGTCTGGTCCTCCAACGGTGCATAAAATTGTTTCTCCTGCTAAGAAAAAACAAAAAGACAAGCATTTGTCCCCTGCTTAAGAGGCCTGAACAGACTGACAGGCCTTTTCTCAAAGCTTGTTTCAGGCTTTCATGGCACTCAAGCCACCTTCTTCTCTGCCTGTTCCTACTCTTGCTCCCCTTCCTTCTCAAAAAAGGATTAGGCACAATGATTCCTCTGATGATTTTTCCTCTGACGAAGAGGAATCCTTGGATTACTCAACACAAATTCATTCTCCTCATGATGATTCCCCTGTGGAAGAAATTTCATTAGGTGAAACTCTTCTAAAAATGGGAGAACACTAACTGGGACATTTCCCAAATTTCTGATGTTCAAAAAAGATATTATCAACTTCTACAAGTTGATGTCCTTAGCCCCCTCCTCAGTTCCACAGTGCATCCACTATTTCTGGATGCCTTTCATAATGCTTCCCAAACCCCAGACTCCCAGGACCCAGTTCTCAAGAAGCTGGACCACTTCTACAAGATCTCTGAGTATTTGTAAGTTCCTATTTAGGTGTCCAGCTGCAGACTCTAGCTACAGATAAACCATCTAGGTTGCTTCCTTTTTACCACCCTTCTCCCATCAGACAAAGAGAGTAGAACCCTTGAGAGACTGGGAAAAAAGGCCTACACTTCAGCCACCCTGGCTTTCAGGGTCATCAATTATCAGACACATATGACCAAGTACTCCTTAGAGCTTTTGTCTTAGGCATCTAGCGCCATTTCAGATCTTCCAGATTCTGAAGGAAAAGCCTTGGCCCTCTCTATCTTGTGCAGCTTCCTCCCAAGTGGCAAGACACTCCATTAAGTGCAGTTATGATGCTGCAGAGGCTTGTGCCATGGCAGCTGCCACAGGTTCAGTACTCAGAAGATTTTCCTGGCTAAGGTTACAGGCCCTCCAGGACAACTTCATATCTAAATTAATGTTTGCACCATTAGATACTTCAGCCTTATTTGGTCCAGGAGCAGCTTCTCTCTCTAAGTCCCTACAGGAAAAACTAAGGAATTCAAGTAGCTGAAATAAGAAGTTATGCACCTACCATAACGTTCCATGTTAGCTCTCTCTCTGCCTTTTCGATAGGCTTGGGGTTCGGGGGCATCCCTCGCGACCATTTCAGCTAGAACCGCCTCGAGAACTCACCAGCCGAGGGCAGCCCAGCCCCATATCCCCTGCAGGAAGTACACCGTACCCAGATCAAGCCTTTGTTGACAACAAGCAGGGCAATAAAGCCAAAACAGCTACTTACCAAATCAAGAAGGGAAGAGGACCAGCAAAGAAGGGTATGGGACCAGGTCTGAATGGTCTTTAGCATTATACCAGGTCATACAAGGTCTGTCCAGGCAGAGGGAAGGAGGGAGGGAGTAGAAGATGAAACAGTGAGGTTACAATCAACATGGAACGTTATGTAGGTACATTTGCTTGATGGGGTGTTGTCCCCCCGCCTCTCTTCTTGCTTCTGATGGGACCGCCCCCCTAGAGAGCTGGTCCTGGGTAGGCTGGAAGCCACGGGAGAGGACTGTAGAATCAAACTGGGGCTGGTCTGTGGAGGAGGGGCGCCAATTTGTAATGGGAACAAAAAGTGTGAGGAGTTTAGCAAGTGGTCTGCTGAAAAAGCTAGTAAACAAGGCAGTCTAGCTTGAGCTTCTGTAGGAGCTGGCTAGTGTCCTGTTGAATGTGCTTTAGGTTTTGAGCAGCCATGTGATCTCGATCAGATAAATTTCAGTGATGACCGAAGATTATCATAACAAAGTCAAAAGTTGAGAAGATTTTCCGCCTTTTTTATTATCCAAGATAGGAAACAGTTGAGTTGATTTTCTTTTCTATATTTTTGTTCTGTCCAAATCTAATCTAATAGTTAGGAAAACGCCAAGATGTAATAGCTTTGATTCAGGATCATTTTCAAACATAGAAAAATACAGGAAACTATAAGATTGATTTCAGATGTTTTTCTAAACCACCTTAGGTAAAAAGGGATGATGTAGTCAAGCAGAATAGAAGTTTGTGGACCTCCTCAATAGAAGGCGAACAAAAGGCATGAAGCATGAAGTTCAGAGACCTCCCTGGTAGAGAAATGTATTGAAGCCTAGGAAAATAAAGTTTCTCAGAAAAGATATTTCAGGGAACAAGAACAGAGGGGCTCGAAGGGGAAGAATCAAGGATGTCAGCACTAAATTCTAAACCACTGCAGAGAGGAGACCTGATTCTGGAGGCTTCTTAGTAAAAAAATTCCTTCAAAATTAGAAACAGCAGAACATGGAACATAATATATGATCATGCTATCCCGACATGAAAATTAGAACGTTAGCCAACTGAACTCCACACAGGAGAGGGAGAAGCCTGCATGGAAAATCTCCTATAAAGAAGTCCAGAACCGCCACAGCAGCAAAAGGATCAATATTTTGGGCCTTAGCCCAATAAGAGAAACGTCCATTTGCTTGTAAATCCTCCTCCTGGTAGAGGATTTTAGTGGTGAACTATCCAGATCTAACTGGGTGGGTTATCAAAGGAGAAACCTGGATGGAGAAAGTGAGCAACCTGCTGTGAGGTTGAGAGGAGGCAAGGTTGACGGTGCTGCTCCGGATTGGTGAATCAGTAGATCTTGCCACTAAGCCAAGGCCCTAATGCTGCACCAAAAAAACCCACATCTTGGCTTCACCTGTGCCCAGGTTTCATAGGAATTTCCTATCTAAACCTGTCTTCGTCCACAGCTGTACTCAGCATTCCTCCAGTAGGACTTTCAGAGGAGGCAAAAGACAACAGAAGCCTAGGGGTTCTTAGACACCCTCAAAACAAAGACAGTTCTTTCCTGACAAAGCAAGGAGTCTGTGACTATCCTGCAGATGTCTCTCTTTCCCCTCTTTCCCTTCACCTGTCAATCTCTCACAGAGTCTGGGAATGCATCACCCAAGACACCCGAGTTCTTTCCATAATCAAAAAAGAATACATCATGGTTTGACACTCCACTCCCCCCCCCCCCCGCTCCAGCATGGGCATCCGTCAACCCTTACGAGAGCAGCTGCCCCACTTCCCAATGCTCCTTTGGAAGCTTTGGCAACAGGACTCTATTCAAAGGATTCCTCGCAAGACAGAAAGCTTTTTACTCAAGAATGTTCTTAGTGCCCAGAAAAGATGGTCTCTGGAGGCCAATCTTGGATTTATCCCATCTCTTTGTTAAAGGTCCCTTCCTGCCAAGTGTTGACACTCCAAACTCTATTCTCTCTCATTCTTCCACAGGGATACATGGCATCTCTAGATATAAAAGATGCTTACTTTCACATCCCCAGTGACCCCATGTTCAGGAAATTCTTACTTTTTTCTATGGGTTCCTGGAAGTTTCAATTCTCTGCCTTGCCCTTTGGTCTTTCTACAGCTGTGAGCATGTTCACAAAAGGCCTGGCTCCAGTGACTGCACAATGCAGGCTTTTGGGTATCCAGATTTTTCATACCTGGATAACCTGCTGTTACGGGGTCCAACTCCTCTCACACTCTACTCCAAAATCTGGAGACCACCATTTCCCTCCTTGGAAAACTGGGATTCACCATCAACTTCAGGAAGTCAGTCCTCACCCCTTCACAGCCCCACATTTTCCTGGGTTGTCGAATCCAGACAGACATAATGAGTGTGTCACTTCCACCTCAGAAGGTGCAGGACCTTCTTTCATTCCCTTCTCCCCATGACTCACATCAAGCCCAGGAAGTTCCTCAGGGTGCTGGGATTCATGGCTTTCAACCATTCTCATGATGCCAATCGTAACACTCCACATGAGGAAATTCCAGTGGTTCTTCAGATCTGTCTTGGACCCAGCATTCTCACCCACTAGAGTATAAAGCCCCCACCATTCCTTGTTTAAACAGGGAACTGCTTTGGTGGATCCAACAGACAGCCCTAAATCCAGTACTACCTCTGCACCCCCTCACTCCAGTCCTAGAACTCTACACAGATGCATGGGCTGGGTGGCAGCCATGGGCAGATTTACAGTTCAGGGAGTTTGGTCTCCCTCTCAGAAAACAGAACACATCAACATCAGGGAAATGCGAGCATTGCTCCTAGCTCTACAAGCATTTTATCCTCTTCTTTGCCCAGGCCCTCTCAAACTGTTCACAAATAACATGACAGTCCTTTGGTATGTGAACAAGCAGTGTGGGGACCAGACCTTAACTTCTTTGCAGGTTGGCTCTTCTGGTATGGGAATTTCTTGTCCAATACCACATGACTATTCAGGCAGTGTACATTCCATCTAACCAGAATCTCATGGGAGACTCCCTGAGCATGTCCTTGACTCAGTCCCATAAATGTATGCTTCACAGGACTGTGTTCCTGGACATAGTCCACCAATGGGGTATTCTTTAAATAGATTTGCCCCCCCCCCCCCCCCGAACAAACAACTTCCAAAATTTTGTGCCAGAGTCCCAAGTTCTCTGGTTTGGAAAGTAGAAAAACCCTCTCCCTTTCTTGGAAGAGAATGTTTCTGTATTCATTCCCTCCCCTTCCTCTAATCACAAAGGTCCTGTTCAAGATTTCAGAGGACCAACCAAAATTCTTGCTGGTGACTCCCTTTTGGCCAAGACAGCACTATTTCCACCTTCTTCTGCAATTAGCAAAGGGCCATCACCACAAGTTACCCCACAGAGTGGACCTTCTCACACAGAACAAAGGATCCCTGATACATCTACACCTGTTAATGCTACAGCTGACACTGTGGGTGAAAGGAGTGTAATTCACTTCAGACACGTATTCTCAGAGGATGGGCTCAGGGTTTTGCAGGAGGCCAGAATACCCAATACTAGAAAGTCTTACATTTCCAAATGGAAAAGATTTTCACTCTGGTGTCTCTCTAAGAACCAAGACCCACTAACAGTGGGAATCCCAATGGTTCTGTCTTATTTATGTGAATTGCTCTCTGCTGGCTTGGCTCATTCTTCTGTCAAAGCACACACATCAGCTATTTTTGCTTGTCTGCCTCTATCTCCCCCTCTAGCATCCAGATTTGAGGTGAAACCATTTCTTAAAGGGGTTATTCACATTAGATCTCCCAGGAAACCTATTCCACCTCCTTGGGACCTTAATTTTGTATTAGAGAAAAAGATCCTGGCCCTTTTTGGGCCGGCATCTTCAGCCTCCCTAAAACTTTGCTCTTGGAAAACTTTTTTATTAGTGGCCTAGACTTCAGCTAGAAGGTTGTTGGAGCTGCAAGCTCTTAAGGCTTCACCCCCCCCCCTTCTTCATCTTTCATAAGGACAGGGTATCTCTGAAAACAAATCCTTCCTTTATGCCAAAAGTGGTTAATGAGTTACTCTTCAACAGTCCATTCAATTACCCACCTTCTTTTCTTCTCTCCAAAACCACAGTGAGAAGGTACTGCACTCCTTAGATGTACATAGACAACTTAGATTTTATCTGGACAAGACTAAAGCTATCAGAAAATCTGATCAGCTATTTGTGAACTTTCACCCGGGGCTCTGGGTTTAACCATTTCCAAGCACACTATTTCTTCTTGTATTTCTAAGACTATTTCCCTTTGTCACACCCACCATGGAAAGAGCCTCTCTTTCCCTGTGAAGGCCCATTCTACCAGAGCTGTGGCTTCCTCTAAGGCATTCTTCAAGGTCTCAGATAACAGCCCCATCCTTAAAGCAGCCACCTGATCTTCTATTCCTACCTCTAACAAACATTACAAACTGGATGGTATCACCTGAGCTACAGCCAGATTTGCTAAAGCCATTTTACATGGCTTCATTGGGAGCTCCTCTGCTCCTTCCCTCCTCCTTTCCTTCCTTCTTGAGCTTTGAGACTCTCCCTTGGGTTATGAATACGGCAGCAAGTGAAAAGAAGGACATAGAACAGTTGTGTAAAATCTTACCATAACCATAGATGTTCTTCTCTTCAATGCTGCAGTATTCTACCCCTCCTTCCTTCCCCCCTGGTCTGCTGTTTTGTTTGGATGTACTGACTATACAAATCCTTAGTCTGGCATTCCTCCTGGGGCATTCAGTTCTAAGGATGGTACATGCATATGTTGCTTTTATGGCCCATCTCCGACTGCAGCCTACATGTGACATACCAAGTACCCTTGAGTAGTATAAGACTTTTGTATACTGACTGATGTCAGGTCGCCTTCTGCAGGAGATCCCTCAGGTTACGAATACTTCACTAGTGAAAGGAAGGACATCTATGGTTATGGTAAGATTTTACACAACTATTCTTTACTCTGTATATCCTAAAAAATGATTGTCTTTGAAATTACATTTATAATTCAAACGAATAAAACACAACAACAAAGGCTCCAACAGCAGTGATTTTCAAATACTGAGGCTAGCCAACCTCCATGGAAAAACATGGGTTGGGTCTGTTTCAGGGAGGACTCAGGCAAGTCTGAAATGTGTACTTGGAAATTTAATTATTCAGTATTTAGCTATCCTGATCTCAAAAATTTAATAAATTTATATTCAGTAATGAATAAGCGTATCTGACTTCAGTAGCAAATGAATAATATACTAAACTAAATCTTGATCACTTCAAGCTCAGGGGGAAACAGATGGTTTCTGTGAATTTTTTTATAAGGAGGCGCAAAGTACTGTTTTCATACCTACAGGAGGCTCAAGGGCTTTTCTGTGGCTTGAGAGAGACTATGCAATGGAGTCTGAGAACATCTTCTGCAGTACTGCAAAAGCAAAATCTACTACGGGTTTAGAATGGACATCCATTTTATGATATTTTGGAAAAATGTGAATAGATGACTATGTAGCAGCTTTACACACATTGACCAGATACATTTCTACAGAGGTCAAAAGTGGTGGACCCTTAAACTTCTCAAGGAAAATAATGGAAATACCTAAACCTAACCACTTATCAAGTGTCTGGTTATTTGATGAACCTCTTTACCTTTCCTTGAAGAATCAAGTGATATCATGTCCTTTCTACATACTACTTCAGAGCTCTTTGACATAACTTCAGTGAGTAATTCTTTCCCCTATTAATTTTCTTGCTCAGGAAAAAAAAGGAATGAACTAGACAGACTAATTCAAGACAAACTTAGATACCTCTTCAGATTTTAAGAAAGGATTATTTTTTTAAAGATGTCCTTTCTTTGTGGAGGATTGTGTAAAGCTCTTTGGCACATTAAGGCCTGTAGTTAAGACTGACATTACTGCACCTAACAACAAAATTAAAGAACAAAAATGTCAGATAATTTTGTAGACTTGCTGAAAGGAGGCAAAATCATTCATCTCACAACATTTTTCAATCCCAAGCTAAGGCTAATGGACGTGAAGGAGGCCTTAAATGTAGACTAACCTTTGGGAACTGCATAACTGCTTTGCTTGTTGCAACTAACAGAGGCTCTGCAGGTAAACAGAAATGGAAACTCCCTGGCCTTCCTCTTAGATATCAAAGTGAAAAAAAATATTAAATGACACAAGTGAATGACCTGAGACGTACCTCCCTGGACTACATGAAAAGAGACATAGAGGAGCTCTCTGATCATGTAGCCCAGACCGGTATGACCCTGACCTTGAGTAGTATCTTGCCCTCACCAAGAATGATGCCACAGTATAAAGACAAAATGATCAATTTTAACAATTGGCTAAAGTATTGGTGTCATTCTAAGGGGATTCAGCGTCTGTCAGCCTGGAATTACATGCTTGACAAGCCACATTGCTTCGCTAGGGATGGCTTACACCTGTCACTCCTGGGCTTTTGAATACTGGCTAAGGCTCTTGCCACCCCACAGTACCTTTTTTAGGCAAGGCTCAAAAGACAAACCCACCTCCATAGACAACACAAGAAAAAAAACTAAGGGTAATGCTGCTCAACGCCAGAAGTCTAAACCTCAAGATGCACGCACTCGAGGCTCTCCTCGGTATGGAGAATATCGATATCTGTGCAGTGACAGAGACCTAGTTCAAGGCTCCAGAGAGCACCCCAGCACTACCAGGTTATACCTCATACCATCCTTTTCGGTCCCAAAACTCGAACCGAACCACAAAAGGAGGGGGAGTATCCATATTCATCAAAGATACCCATACCTCCAGGTTAGTGGCACTACACGAAGCATCTGAGAACATCCATGTACAATTAACAGTGGGCGAAACTGCCTTTCAGTTTGTAGCCTGCTACAGACCACCCTCCCAAACTCAGGAAACCCACTCGGCCTTCCTGAGAACATGGAGAATATGAAGGTCTCTCTAAACACAATAATATTGGGTGACTTCAACTACCCAAACATCGACTGGGAAAACTACTCAAGCCCCAACACCCTTGCCCAACGGTTCCTAGAATTTATAAACTCAAATGCAATGGAACAACTGGTAACCACTCCCACAAGAGGGGATAACATATTGGACCTGGTCATCACCAACATGGGGACTCTATGTTCCACACCAGAGGTATGTCCCTCATTGGTAAGATCAGACCATAAATTAATCTCACTGGACATCCATATCCCATCCCCACTCCCAGGAAAGGAAATCATGGTGAAAAATTTCTCAAACGCAAATTTCACACTTCTCAAAACCGAGGTGGAATCCTTCAAAGCCACCGGGTCAGTGGAAATTACTGCCCAAACAGCAGAATCCTTTACAAATGCATTCTATGGACACCTACAGGAATGCATGGATCGTGCTATCCCAAATAAAACCAAGACTCACCCCTCCAAAGGCAGGAGACCACTCTGGTGGACCCTGGCCATAAAAAAGCTATACAACAGGATGGGGAAGCTACTACATGATAGAGCAAAATCCCAAAAAGGGAAGGCATCTCTGATCAGTACTAGCAAGAAACTATGATCCCTCATAAAATTATCTAAGGCCAGCTTCGAAAGAAAAATTGCACAAGACACTAAAGATAATCACAAGGCCTTCTTTAGTTATGTCAGGAATCTGGGGGGCAACTCCCAGATGTGCTCTGAGTTAGTACAAAATGACAAAAAATACACTGATCCCACAGACATTGCCATTATCCTGGCAGACAGGTTCAGTGCAAACCCCCCCCCTTCCCCCCAAAAGACCAAATGTCTATCCCAACAGAATGTAGCCTCCCTGACATCACAAATGCACAGGTGAGAGCTGCCCTCTCCAAAGCAAAAAACACAGCATCAATGGGACCAGACGGTGTCCCGGGCTACGTGTTACACGAGCTCCAAGAAGAACTAATCCCTCACATAAAGTCACTGTTCGATCTCAGCCTTGCTACAGGATATGTACCCAAGGAATGGCGTACAGCAACAGTGGTCCCACTCCACAAAGGTGGTGCTACAACGGACCCAGGAAACTATCGCCCTATAAGCCTGACTAGTCTGGTCTGCAAAGCTATGGAGCGTATCATCATGGAACTCATAAACAAGGACATTGGTAACCTCCAGGCACTGGATCCCACCCAATTCGGCTTTGTTAAGGGCAGATCTTGCCTCTTGAACCTGGTCGACTTCTTTGAAACAGTTACCAAGGCCATAGATGAAGGTAATGTAGTCCACATGGCCTACCTGGACCTCGCAAAAGCCTCTGACACAATACCCCACTCGGGCATCATAAATAAGCTCACCAGCTTAAATATCAACCCCTATGTCACAAGATGGGTTGCAAACTGGCTCAGGGATAGAACCCACATGGTCAGTATTGCAGGTGCCATGTCAGACTCCAAACCAATTACAAGTGGCGTCCCACAAGGCTCAGTCCTGGGACCTCTCTTGTTCGGTATATACTTTTCTGAGGTACAGGCTAATACGGGAGGACTATGGCTGACCAGGTTCGCAGATGACTGCAAGCTGAGCGCCATAATCGACTCTCCAGCTGACACAAGCATCCTCCAAAAGGGTCTCACAGAGACGGAAAACTGGTGCCAAAGCCATGGCCTTAAACTAAATGCCAAAAAGTGCATAGTCATCCCCTTCGGGAAAAACAAAGTGCCCACAAATTACCACATAGGTGGTAATCCATTAAGTACAGAAGAAGTAATTCGGGATTTGGGGACTCAAGTAGATAGAAACCTCTCTTTTGACAATCACGTTGCCAGAGTGGTTAGAAAGACCTTCTATATAGCCCACCTTATCACAAAAGGGTTCACATCTAGAACAAGAGAGGTCATTGTGCCCCTCTATTCATCACTCATTAGGCCCATAATTGAATACAATGCCCCATTTGGGATGTACCTTACCCGACACCTGCAGCAACTGGAGAGGCCCCAAAAGTACCTCACCAAGAGGA
>NC_056744.1:73756943-73829443 GCF_019279795.1 Protopterus annectens | reverse complement strand
CTGAGGGACCACCAGCTATGGGAGAAACGGGGTGACTGGAGTCGAGGGGAGCCCGAGCTGAGATCTGGGAGAGACGTAGCTGGGGGCTTAGCCAAGGAAGCACAGTCAGGGGACCACTTCCTTGGCCTATCCCGCTCTTTATGTCGGTGCTTCTCCCCATCCCCAGCCCTCTTGGTGGGAGGTTGAGTCCCAGAGGCCAGGCTGGAGGAAGAATCAGAAGTAGAGGCCTCGGAGAAAGGTGAAGGAAGGAGACCCTTCAAGATCAATTTGTTCCTCCTGTTGATCAATGAGTGTGGGTTGAAGTCTGCACAGATCAAACAGGAGGTGTCCAGGTGTGGGACACCCAGACAAACAACACAAAGAGTGTGGCCATCTGAAGGGGGGAGCTTATGGCCACATTCTGTGCACTTTCAAAAACTTGGCTTGGGGGTCTCAGCCATGGTAATGGACCACACACACACACACACACACACACACACACACACACACACACACACACACACACACACACACACACACACTTATACACTAGGGAAAGGAGAAAGAAAGAAAAGAAAGGGACCTTTTTTTTTGGATTACAGGACCGACGTCTCAGCGCAAGGTAGGGTATGGCACAGAACTAATGGTAAAAGGCTAATGAGGTAGAAGAGAGAAAAGAAAGGCCAGAAAAAATATTAAATTCACTTACCAGGAAATTGGAGCAAACAGACCATGATGCTGACTGTATACGTGACAAATGAGATCTGAGGGGGGAGGGAGACAGGGGCATTATGGGTAGGGTAGGAGCTTGGAGCTCGGATCCGATGTTGGAAAATGCGTCCGAGTCATATCCGTACTGGATCCGTATTCCAACAGGTTGAAGATCAAATGAAAACAAGAACTTCAGATCTGTAGTTAGCAGTTCTTAAATAAGTAAATGTTTCACAGAATGAAAGGAGATGCACATAGCTGGTACTACACAGACGTTTAATACTATGATGATATCAAAGATCCATATGCACGTCTGTGGTTCGGGGTAACTTATACATGTATGTTGGAAGAAATGGTGAGAGATTTCACCTGAAAATACCTGGATGTACATTTCTGAAGTGTAACTGTATTTTAATAATGTGGGTGATTATTTTTTCATACCCAGGTATATATTTCCAAACATCTCTTTTACTGATATATACTCCATTTTTTTTAAAGTAATCTCATTTAAGTCTTGTGTTCTCAACATGAGCTATGTCCAAAGGATGGCACCTCTGGTATGAACCCCCCCCCCCCCAACTATGCTGTAGTATTGTAGTGTCAATACTAGGAGATGAATTCAAACATCTGGGGTAGGCATGCAGCCCAGCATCAAAGGTTAGTGTACTCCACGCAAAACCACTGACATTTTATACTACTAATGTGAAAGGCTGTACATGGTTTGCTATGGAATGCATGCATTCAAAATTGGGTGTCATTTCAATGGTGCGCTTTTCCCTGAAGACTGGAATCAAAAATTTGTTAACATGTTCTGCGACACAGTTATTCAACTTTCTGGAGAGGAATAATGATCTGTTATACAGATGAGCGGAGGGAAATAGTATCAGTTGTTTTCATGAAACAATTTTACAATACTTTTCAAACTTATCTACGAGTGTATATAGAGAAAAATTAGTCTGTAAACACTTCACTCATTCTGCTTTTTCATCCTTACATTCTGAAAAAGATTCTTCCTGCTTTGTAAAAGTAAATGTATCGTTTGTGATGGCTGATCAGTCCAACTAGTTTATGTCTGCCAAAGCGACAGACTGCAGAGGAAATGGTTTAGCTGGTTAAATATATAAAAGTTTATTGGTAATTTTCTGGACAATTAATGCAAAACAACTGACTGGGTGAATCTGTAGACTTTAACAACTTGTTAGATGCCAGCAAAAAAAAAATCCTAATAGTATAATATTAATAAAGAGCTTACCTTTAGTGGGTTTGCTAGTAACATGACCTGTGTGACTGCAGAAGGGGGTAGAATGGGGTTAAATGGTGATAGCTCTGATGCAGATGGTGGCTGCAGTTTTACCTTCATTGCCTGTCAATAATAATAACAATAAATGTTACACATTTAAGAGGGTTCCAAAATCACCACTCCACGAACCAACTCACTAAAGACAAAAAAACACTGACGACTGGACAAATGGTCACCATCCACTTGTCAGTGTTTTTTGTCACATTTAAGAGGGTTCTAAAATCCTGAATCACACTTCTTAATGTCAAATGACTATGACAAACCCCACAATATATACAAACCTAAGAGATGTTATTTTTATAAAATAAATATCACTGCATCTTACAACCAAAGGAATGCAAGGTATATTATTGGACCCAGCCAGTTTTATGTGCTTAAAGCAGCTGCCAGCTGCTCAAGGTCAGCAGCTCATAAGATGCCTTTATTGTTCCTTATCTTTATCACAACAGTGTACCTCTTAAAAAATTCAAATGTTTCATAATATTTTTACCAACACAAACTAAAACATAAAACTTTAACAACTTAACTATATATTCTCTATAAACTGTAGGGTGAAATTCATAGACCAGGTATTCACTACAAATAGTGCACTAAAGGCATGCAGGATTGCTCATTACAGAGCACAGACAGAGACTGTAGGAAGAAGGTGCAAGAGATGTTACAGCATTCTACAAAGGGACACAGTCAGCAGTGTTTCTGCAAAACAGATGAGCAAGTTGCATAATCCCAGTAATATGATGCACATTTTTGTAATACTTATGAACTAGAGGCAGAAACAGCGACTGCAGTTATAGTCACACCAGCCACATGGACAGCACTGAATTTACGAGATAATGAGACCACAGGAACATGTTGTTTGCAGACAACATACCACCACAGCTGTATTTCACCTGCTGTAGCACTGGCTCTCAGAAGGACTTTGTGTAAACAGCCATCTCCTAATTGACAGATGCAGAACAGCACGGCTATGACCTGCAGTCTGTATGCTACCATCAACTGCAGTGTACACACAAAAGCAAAATGTACTGACACTCACATATATATATATATATATATATATATATATATATATATCCTGACCACAAACCGACCCTGTAATGTGAAGTGTGAATATTACTCTTACATCAGCCCACCTGCCACTGCTTGACCCCAAAAATGGAACTGACACTCCATGAATATCTTATAACCTACTTCTTGCAATAACACTGCATGTGCTTGACTTTTTAAAGATGCCAGTGCCTACACTGTGATGTACAATGATATATAAATGCTGACTGGTTTGAATTCAGTATGTGACTAAGTCATTTTCATGTCAGCTTTTAATGAATCATGCACAAGAACCATATGAACAAGCCCATCCCTCCCATATGTTCTATACATTTCAGTGGTGTACTGTTAATTTAGTTAGTCTGATGAATTTTGTGCTACTGGGTCACTTGTGTGCTTCTTGTACATTCCTAGCTTTCTAATCCTGATTTAGCTCTGTATTCGACATGGTTCTCTTTACCGTACATTCATGCCGGCTACATGGCCAACAGCAAGAATACTTGCGCTGATGGACTACAGGGCACATTCCATGGCTTGCATTACAGATCAAGAGCACATGGGGTTAAATGGAGGTACACAAAGGGTGTGGCCTTCCATGTTAATATTGGTCTATGGGAAGCACTGGGCTCCTTTGCAGCAGATTACTACTTTTACTGCGCATCACACTGGCTGCTTCCATGCCACAGTGGTAATTGGTCTATGGACTACACTTTTCCTCATTGTGCACACATGCAGCTGGTACATAGTGTGGAGGATGTGGATGAAAGAAGGGACTAACAACCAAAACAGTAAGATACCAAGAAGCTGGGCACAATTTATTTTATTTAAACAGTTCAGCAGTGACTTGACTAAATTATCCTACATGATTGTTAACTTCTGACTATTCCAGACCAAAAAGCAAATGAGATCAATGTCAAACTGCAGATATTAAACCCCTAGACAGGACAACTTGTATAATGAGCAATTATTTAAATCTGAATAGGTACATTTATTAAATGGTGCCCCCAAAGAATCAATATTTGGTTTCATGTTCTCCTATGTCATCTAGGACACTGGAAAAAGTGCATTAACAAGCTTCCAGCTGTAAAAGCAATACTGTTCTTTATAAAGGAAGTTGGGACATGAAACAGAAGAAAACTGCATAGCAAGTGTTTCCTCATAAACTTAAGTTTTCTGTCTGTTCTTCCTGCCCCCCCAATTAATGCAATAATTGAACAAGGCACAAAAGACCAGTCTGCCAAAACCATGCATTTTCTGTTTCTGGTGTATTTAATGAGTGTGGCTGATTTAAATAATTAAGCATAAACTAGCATGTTTGCTTTTAGTTTGATCTTCCACCTTGATACAGATACTATCCATAAGCACCATTAGTCACGTGTCCTGGATTTTTAGTTGATGGCAGTCTTCATCCCAGCCTTATAACACAAGAATCACAAATGAAATGCATACCTAGATCAATCTTCTCTCACAGTCTATGGCAATGAAAAAAAAAAAAAAAACCAAAGCAGTTTCCTGAAGGACTTAACACTTTTATGTATTTAATAGAACAGTGCACAGTTTAGTTTTATTTGAAGGTAGCTAGTGCACTTTTTCTTAAGAATAAAATATATTGCTTTCTGAAAACATGCAAGCTGTTTTTCACATTTAGGAGGAGAACTGAGTTAAGAAAAGAACAGAGAGCAGTCGGTGTAAGTGGGAACACAGTTTGTAACGTGCTTTTGCATGGGTTGCCTTAAAACTGATGTCATTTTCATTCATTCCTTAACTGATGGGTTCAGATCCAAGAATCAGATCCATCTCGGATGCTTCTTCCAAATCATAGCATCCTACAACTCTTGAGCTCCTCCCTTTACCCATAATGCCCTATCAACCTAATGTATCTCAGACCTCGTTTGCTGCTAGTAGGTTTCAGATGCGGATTCCTAGCTATCGAGCATTTTTGGTGTAATCTTCGTATTTCCTCTTACTAATTGGGTTTTATGAGTTGTTAGATTTTTGGTATTCTATCTTCTTCCTCCCTCCCATAATTTACTTTTTTATCTTCTCCCTTTCTCAGGCCTAAGTTACCATTTTTCAGTACTTCTTTCTTACCACTGTTGGTACTCCTTTGTACTCCTCAAGCACTTTTTTTACGATTGTTGGTAGTTTTTCTCCTTTCATAAATTTTCTCTTTCCTTTATGTATTAAAAAAAAAAGTCTTGTCTCTCTGTTGGTATAGTTGGATAGTGCAATTTTTACTGCGTCTTGGCCTTTTTGCTAAGATTTTGTTGTTACTGCCTTTTTTTTAGTAGTCTTGTTAAGATGTCAGAAAAAAACTTTTGGGTTTAAGAAGTGCATTTCCTGTGGGCATAAGATCCCAAATTTTGATGCCCAGAGGGAAAGTGCTTATTGTCCGAGTCCAGCCACCTTGATATAGACTGCGATATCTGCTCTGGTCTAAAGTCTAGGTCCTTGACTGATCATAAAAACAGGTTGATTCTCCGGGGTCTCATGCCTTCTAAATCCTCTTCCTCCATGGCTGGGGCTCAAACCATTAAGAAGCCTGAAAAGGCTAAAGGTGATCCTCAAGCTAAAGACAAGCAGCCTCAAAAAAAGTCTCTGTAACTTCCTTCAACATCAGCTCCCTCATCGGAGTTCTCTTTCAAGGTTCTAAAAAAAGTCGGACCCATGGATCTGACACTTTGAAGGGCAAGATCTCCATGGATTCATACCTCTCCATTCCCATTGGATCCTATTACATCCAGGCTCCCCTCTCCATTCCTAGAGGAGTCACCTTGAAGGCATTCTAGACCTCCTTCCACTATCTCCTCAATTCAATCTTCCAGATACCTTTCCAAAGCAGATGTGGACAGGATGATGAGGAAGTTCCTCAGAGCACAGATACAGAAGGGGGTTCTCCCAGCTCCAACCCGTTCTAGTCCTGACAGCTGATGTGCAACTACCTCCTCTTTGATATCTCCTCCTCTGATCAATCTTTCTGTTTCTGAGCTGTCAGATCTGAGATCCCTGAGATTGTCTACTCTGAATCTGAAGAATGCTGTTTCCTCAACTCCAATGGTCCCCCTGAGTTAACTGGCACTGAAGTGCTGGAGAACTCTCACAGCCAAAGCATCGGTGCTGGATCCAGGGGCTTGGAGTCAACATCAAAGTTTTCGGAGCCATTTCGACCCCTTGGCACTGGATAGCTCAGGTCGGACTCCCTCCTCTGGTGGGGTGCTGACAGGGTTACAGGGGCTGATGATCCAAGAGTTTTCAGCTTCAGATTAGTCTTCTTTTTCTCTTAGGTGTTCCATTTATGAGGTTATGGAGAGAGTCCTCTTTGTGCCTAGAGAACAAACATCCCTAACTCCCATCAGATCAGGCAACCCTACCTCATACTGTTCTGTGTCCTGAGTCTCGATTATCTCTTCCACTGAGACAGCTAGCCTGAGCATGCCTCCAGCCAGTCCATCAGGACATTGTAATCTCTTTCAATACTTCCTCAGAACACCCCACTGAGGGTGTCCCTCACAAGACAACGTGCAAAAGGAGGCACTTAGATTCTCCTCAGGAAATCTCTCACAGAGGACACTGATTTGGATGAAGGGGATGGGCCCCCAGATCACCACCTGACGATATCTCCTTTGGAGACATCCTGGAGTTCTTGTAACAAAGAGGTGGTTGGTCTTCAGATACCCCCTCCCAAGAGGAATTGATGATCTGGATACTTTTGGGTCTAACCCATCTACTTCTTGGGTAACCCCCGGCCAACGAGCTTGTTGACTTAGTCTATCAGCGGGCATGGAAGGAGCTGGACACTGTTGAGTCAATACCTAAGAGACCAGATATGATTCTTGCCCCCTCCACCCCCAAAAGACCTTAAACACTGGAGTAAGGGAGTTCCTGTTGGTGCCATGGTTGTTACTACAACTACAAGAAAAGAACTATCAGAGCAGACTTCCTCTCTCCATCCTCCTAAAAGGGAGTCAGGAGCACTGGACAGATTTGGGAAGCATGTTTATGCTTCGGTGACATTTGCACTTAGGTCACTGAATTACTTGCCACATTTTACGAGACTGCAAAGGGATCTGATCAAGGATCTTATCAAATATCTTTCTGGGTCTATGTCCTCCAAGGATGGGAATAGAATTTCCTTACAGCTGGTCACCCTCCAATCTATCAAAAATTCATCCAAGTGGTTGATCTCCTGTGCTGCAGAAAGTACCTCACAGGAGCAGGTTCAGGCAGAGCCATCAGGAAACATGCCTGGATGCACTTATGTAATTTTGTGGAACGATTTAAGTCTTCTTTTGTCAATGTGTCCTTTGATGGATCTTGTATTTTTGGCCCCAAGGTTAGGATTACACCCTCCATGTGCGAACAAGGGAGAAAGACCTTGTCTGCCATGGGTGTATAGTTTCTTTACCCCTCAAAGGTCCTTCTCTAGGAATGAACAAGGTGGCAGAAAGATGTGGTTTAAGAAGTCCCAGAGTCTTTTCCAGCAGTTACATGGAGATTGTTCCCCCAGGGCAGAGGAGAAACTGGAATCCAAGATGCCGACCTCATGGCAGATGTGGTCCACAGAACCAGTGATCTAGAGATTCTTTCTCAGATAGGCTCTATTAGCTCTCCTGAAAGGAGGCCCAACTGTCCCTCTCTGGTTGCAGTCAACGATCATCTATCCCTGCACCAGAGCGCCTGGCTATCACAAAAGATTAGTGGATAACATTTTCCCTGACCCCTCCAACAGTTCTGAAGAAAATCCTCAATGTTCCAGCCAGTCAGAGGGAAGTAGCATCTCTGGAAATAAAAAAGCTACTAGAAAAATGAGTCATCCAAGAGGTCTCCCCAGACCAGACAGGGTCCGGAACTTACTCACGATTCTTCTTAGTGCTAAAAAAGATAGGGGACTTGAAACCAATTTTGGATCTCAGTAAGTTAAATCAGTTTGTGCAGTAAAAAAACGTTTCAGATGGTCACAGTTCAGTCCATTTTGCCCCTGCTGCAGAAAGATGACTGGATGTGCTCGACAGATCTTCAGAATGCGTTTTATCACATTAAAATGAACAGGTGCTCCAGGAGATACATACGCTTCTGGCTGGGAGCCAATCATTACCAGTTCTGAACACCACCCTTTGGTCTCACTACAGACCCCTGGGTGTTCACCAAATGAATGGCAGTTGTAGCAGTTCACTTGAGACTGCTTGGATTCTAGGTGCTTCCATATCTAGACGACTGGCTCTTTCCTGCATCAACCAACTGATACAGGCAAGGGACTACTTGCTCCAGTTGTGTTCTCATCCAAGAACAACAGTCAATTACAACAAATCTCAACTAACCCCAACACAGAATCTGCTGTTCATAAATGCTCATTTGACTACAGTCAGTCAGACAGTCTCTTCCCTCAACTCGAATAGACACTCTGTAGTCTCAAGTCAAGAAAGTAATCCAGAATTCATCCCTTCCAGCCTGACTGACGATACAGGTTTTGGGGTCCATGGCAGTTGCTATCCCCTTGTTCTGTTGTCCAGGTTCCATATGAGAATCCTTCAATGGACTGTACTGATTCAATGGTCCATCTTCCAGCATCCATTATTCATACCAGTCAAGATCACTCACGGAAGCAAAATATATCTTCTATGGTGGATTGATTTGAACCAGCTCCACAAAGGACATCCCTTCCTTCTTCCTCTTCCCAAGGCCACAGTGACCATGGACACCTCTCAGCTCAGGTGAGGTGGGGGGACTACTTGGGAAGGATAATCCAAGGTGTGTGGTCCCCAAAAGAGGTCAATATGCACATCAATGTACTGGAAATGAGAGCTATCCTCCTAGAGTTGCAGGCCTTTCAAAATGCTCTCCATTCTGGGACAACTGCAATACAGATGGAGAACATGCCAGTACTCTGTTACATCAAAATGCAAGGGGGGAAAACATGCTGCAATCTATTTGCCTCTCCCCTCAACAAGTGCAGCACGTTCTTTGTCCTGATCCCTCCATCAAGGGAGTCATCTAGTCCACGACTGGCCCTCCAGACTTCTGTATGCATTTTCACCCTTGCCACTAATTCCCAAATTTCTTCAGAAAGCAGTTTGGTTGAAGAGCACAGTGAGCATAGTTATCCTCATTGCTCCTTTTTGGCTTTATTAGGTTTGGTTCTTGTTCCTCTGGCCTCGTCTTCTACATCCACCATGGGTTCTTGATCCAACTCCAGACCTCCTCTCTCAGTGGACAGGCATGACTCACTTGAGCAAAACAGGCCTCAAACTGACCAAATGGTTTCCACTGATTGCTAGACAGTCAAGGTTCTCCTCCCCGGTCCATCATATTTTCCTATCTTCCCATAAGGTTTCTACTAGAAAGACTTGCGTGGGTAAATGGAAAAGATTTGTCTTCTGGGATCTTAACCTCTTAAAGATCTGGACCCCTTTTCAGTGCCTGTACCAGCAATCCTTGAATTTCTAGCTTCAATCTTTAACGAAGAAGCTAGTTTTTCAGCTATTAGAGTTCAACTGGCTGCCAATGCTAACTTCCACATGGGTGGACATAACTCTACATTAGCCTCTAAATTATGCAAGGCCTTTCTCAAGGGAGCTTGTTTTTCTCAGATCTCCTTTAAAAGATCCTACACCCACTTAGGATTTAAATATAATGCCTTAACTCAAATCTCCCTTTGAAACTTCAGCCAAAGCTGACCTAAAATTTTTATCTTGAAAAAACATTTTACTGGTGGCTATTACATCAGCTAGAAGAGTATCTGAACTCCAGGCTTTGTCTTCAAAGCCTCCATATCTATTTTTTTCATAAAGACAAGGTATCATTGCAAACTAATGTCTTTTTTTTATACCCAGGGTAGCTTTTGAGTCAAATATTAATCTCCCAGTTTTCTTTCTAAATTTTTCAAACAAAGGAGAGTACATGTTACATCTATGCACAGACAGCTTCATTTCTTTCATAGAACCAAGGATTTCGGGAAACCTGATCAGTTATTTGTTCCTTTTCTCTTGCTAGATTAGGCAATCTGGTATCTAAAGTTACACTGGCCAAATTAGTTGACTGATTGTATAACATATGACGATGGTAAATTGTGTTTAGCTTTACCAAGACCTCCTACATCCCATTCCACCAGATCTATGTGGTCTCTTCAGCTTTTTGGTCCAGGGCATCAGATGACATTTGTGCAGCTGCAACTTGGGCTAATCCCCACCTTTAAATTGTTCGTTACAAACTGGATTCAATTTCTAGGCACAGAGAGGTATCTGGCTCAGCAGTGTTCCAGAATATCCTTCTTTAGGGGCCTCCCAAAGTTACAGCAGTTGGGGACTGTTGTGACAGAAAGATGTGGCTTAAAAAGTCACAGGGTCTGACAACATCAGATTAAAAAGTTATGTATTCACCATAACATTCTATCTGTGTTGTCCATTGGCATTCTTCCTCAACTCCCCACCCACCTGCCCCCTCCCTTTTTGCCTTCTTGAGAGACCCTAGAGCTTGTATAGGAACTGCTGTTCCTTTTTTGAGGTCCAACTTCCCCTTTTCTGTGCTACCACTGCCTTTTTCTCTCACTAGTTATCCTTTTACATATAGGGACAGCAAACTCAATCTGAGGTATGTTAGGCTGGTGGGGCATTGTGGGTAAAGGGAGGAGCTTGAGAGTTCTAGGATCCTATGATCTGGAAGAGGGAGCTGAGTTGACTCCAAATCTTGAACGTGAACCCGTAAGTTGAGGAAGAATAAAAATGGACAACACAGATGAAATGTTACGATGAGTACGTAACTTTTTATTTTACATTAGGTAATGCCTGTGGGTGTAGCCATTGATTTGGGACAACTATTCCTATTTGGATAGTTAAACTTCATTTTTTGAATGTGTACATAGTTTTGTATGTTTGCCCTCAGTAGAAAGGGTTGTCACCAAACATAGGGAACCTATGACATGAAAAATAACCAGACATCCTATAGCAGTATTTAAAGAAGTTATGTACTTAACATAACGTTCTGTGTTGTCGATCTTCATTTATCCTTGACTTTTGTGAATACGGTTCTGATCCTCAGAACTGGCTCAGCCATTACACACCTCATGCAAGCCAAAAACTTTTGAGCTAAGACTCTATCCACAATACCCCTCTCCATATTACCTCAAATCGAGTTTGCAGCTACATAGAAAGACATAAGAATATGTACATGGAAATTAAGAAGCTATGTCCCAAGGTCAAACCTGAAAAAGTTACCAGGACAAGCATCCGATCCTCCAAAAAATTCTACAGGAGGAGGAAGAAGAGTGGGGCACCAAAGATAAATGAAGATCCACAACACAGATGGAAAGTTACGGTAATTACATAACTTCTTTATCTGACATTCTCAATCTTTATTTATCCTTGACTCTTGGGACAGAGTCCCCAGCTACTTAGATCCTGGTTGGCATTATAGAAGAATATTCTTGAAAACCATAGAGCCAAAGGATCATCTTCCCCTGGAGACCAGATCCAATTTATAATGAGTGATAAAGGTATGCAGAGTAGCCCATGTCGCTGCTGTACATATTTCATCCATGGAAGCCTTGGAATGGAAAACAGCAGATGTGGCTATTACCCTAGTAGAATGTGCTCTCACTGGCACTGGTAACTGGAAATTCTTTTTAATGTATATGAAAGTAATACAGTCTCTTAACCACTTTGATAAGGTGACTTTTGAAACAGATTTCTCCAGAGATGGACAGGAAAACAGATAAAGATTGTTTGAATAATATTATTTTCTGAAACCACCTTAGGGAAAAAAGATGGGTTGGTTCTTATAGAGTAACTTATGAAAAATCACATACTGGGGTTTTGAAGATCATGCTTGTAATTCGGAAATCCTTCTGGTGGAGGTAATAGCTATGAGAAAAATGGTCTTCCAAGACAGAAACTTTAAGTGACATGTAGCTGGGGTTCCAAAGGGAGACACCAAAGACTGCAAAACTAAGGTAAAATCCCAAGGAGCAAGATAGTCTTTAAATGGAGGTTTCAGCTGCAAAGCTCCCTTCATGAACAATTTACACAATCTATGGGAAATTAGTGAATGCTCTTCTAAGTCTTCATGGAAACTGGAAATAGCAGCATGTTGGACCCTAATAGTGGAAGCAGATGTTCCTTGATCGAAAAGCATAGCTAAAAATTCCAATACCTTTTCTACTGGTGCAGAAAAGGGGCTAAGGCTATTACTGGGCACTCAAAAGAAAATCTTTTCCACTTGCTGAGGTAAGTTTTCTTGGTGGAAGGTCTATGGAAGGCCAGTAAGATTTTTTGGACTGGGGAATTGGAGGAGCCAAGCTGTAAGCTTGAAGTTCTGAAGATTGGGGTACACCAGTCCCTGCGGATGAGATAGAAGATCAGGAATTGGGTCCAGAATCCATGGACAGTGAATTAGACGAGGTTACAGAGGAAGGGGAACCAGACTTGTCAAGGCCAGAAGGGCGTAATGAGGATCACCTTGCTTCTCAACCTGCTGGCTTCCTTTAAGATGAGAGGAATCAGAGGGAAGGGGGGAAAGACATAGAGTAGTCCAGAGGGCCAGTCGTAAAGGATAGCATCTCTGCAGAACCTCCTCTGAGGGGAAATTAGGGCAAAGTAGCTGCTGCACTTATTGTTTTGGAGTGATGCAAAGAGGTCAAACAAGGTTGGCCTCAGCAACGAAAAATCTCCCTCATCACTCTGGATTTGAGAAACCACTCATGAGGCAGGACAATGCATCTGCTGAGTTTGTCCACTATCATGATCGAGCTCCTAGGGATGTGCACTGTTATTAGAAAACGGTTGGTGGATATCACCCATTGCCACACTACAAGAGCTTCTCGACACAGGGGGTAAGACTTGGTTCCGCCCTGTTTGTTGATGTACCAGACTACTGACATGTTGTCTTCTGAACTGCAAGTGTTCCTAGAGGGAGGACAGATTGGAAGGCTTGCAACACTAAGAAAACTCCCCTCAGTTCCAGAACACTGATACGCAGATTGTTCTCTATCGGGGACCAAGTGCCTTGGACTGTTCTTCCCAGATAATGCCCCCCTACCCCATCTCGGAGGCATCCCTGGTCACTATGGCCTTGGGTTGGGGGTGGAACAAAAGGAAGGGCTAAAAGAATTTCCTCAGATTCCATCCACCAGGATAAGTCTTTCTTACAATGACTGGTGATTAAAACTGGATGGGTTAGGATGGACTATTGGGATGCCAGAAGCCATTGTAGCAGCCGCATGTGAAATCTTGCTAGTGGAACTAAGGTTATGGTCACTGCCATGGACCCTAAAGCTCGGACTAGAAGTGCAGGAGCCTTCTCCCTGGAGAGAATGGCTTGTACCTGAGATTGTATCTTTTGTAGCCTGTGAAGAAGAAGGGAAGCTACACAAGAGATGGTATTCAGAAGAGCTCCTATGAACGTCTAAAATTTGAGTGGGACTTAGCTGAGATTTTGATTGGTTCACTGTAATGCCCAGATGATCGAACAGGTGCAGAATGAAATCTGCTACTTGAAGTAGTAGATGCCTGGTGGGAGCAGTGATAAACCAATCGTCTAGATAAGGAAACACATGGAATCTGTGCAGTCTCACGTGAGCTGTTACTGCTGACAAACACTTGGTGAACAGCCAGGGGGCTGTCGTGAAGCCAAAGGGCAGCACTCTGAACTGAAAATGACTGGCTCCTAGCCAAAAGCAGGGGAACCTTCTGGAGCATTTGTCCACTTTTATCTTGTAATATGCGTCCTGAAGAGCTATAGAGCACATCTAGTTGTTTTCCTCTAGAAAGGGAAGTATAGACTGAACTGTGACCATCTGGAATTTTGCTTTCTGAGCAAACTTGTTCAGAAGGCTGAGATCTAAAGTCAGTCTCAAGTCCCCTGTCTTTTCTGGTACCAAAACGAACCTTGAGTAAAATCTGGATCCTATCTGGCCTGGTGGGCCTTCTTGGATGACAATTTTTTTCTAGCAGCTTTTGAATCTCTATCGCTGCTTGATCCCTCTCATTGGGTGGAACATCGAGGGGTCTTCATTTTGATTTAGGAAAGAGAGTGAATGGAATATGGTAACCTCTGGCAATGATCTTCTGCACCCAAGTATCCAAAGTTATTTGCTGCCAGGCTCTTGAGTGCAGAGAAAATTTTCCCCAGCTGCTTCCAGGGGTAAGTAATCAGGCCCCCTTTCAGGAACACTAGTAGGATTGACTAGAGAAATAATCTCTGGAACCCTGATTTTGCAGGCCACCTCTGCCACAGGATCAGCATCTTCCATTACAGTTCCCCCCTCTGCCCTGAGGGGAGCCACCACCACGCGTCTTGAAAAGACCCTTGGGATTTTTTTAACCACATCTTCCCGCTGCTCTGATTCTAAGAGTAGCATCATTGGGGAGCAGAAAATATGCCCACAGCAGGTAGACTCTTTCCATGTTTCTTGCACCTGGTTAGAGTTTCTTTAACTTTGGGGTGCCGAATAAGGAAGATCCATCAAAGTGAGCACTGACGAAGGAAGAGTTAAATGGCTCCACAAACTCACACAAAGTGCATCCAGGAGTGATGCTTTATGGCAACATCTGAACCCGCTGCCCTGGTTGTTTCTGAATGAGTTGAAAATAGACTCCAGAGTGGCTAGCTGGGAGGCTAATTTATCCTGGACCTCCTCAGACACAGCTCCTGCTAGGGTATCTGACAGCTCCTTGATCAGATCCCTCTGCAGCCTAGTGAAATGTTGCATGAAATTTAAAGACCTTAAGGCAAAGGTCGATGAAGCATACACCCACCTTCCGAATCTGTCCATCACCCTGGACTCTTGATTAGGGGGATGAACAGTGGAATTCTCTCCAGGGAATTGGCTCTATGGAGTCAGAAGCCTTCTAAGCCCACTGCGCAATCAATGTAATAAGATCGACCGTGGGAGGGGTCACCCAAGAAGTAGATGGGTGAGCATCAATAGCAAGCAAGTACAGTGACTCCTCAGATGTAGGGTCTTTGGGCTTCGAGTTACCCCTCTGTTTCCGAATTTCCAAAATGTCTGCAAAGGAGACATCTTCCGGGGGTGACCGTGGGGAACCCTCCCCATCATCGAAGTTTGTGTCTTCTGTGACAGATTTCTTAGGGGAATCTAAGTGTTTACTCTTACACGTCTTTTTCCTGGGTGGCTCCTCAGTGGGAATCTCGGAGGACGACTTGGAAGAAGAGGGGCACTATGCAGGGGTATCTTGCAGCTTAGGTGCTCGCTGTCCGGGTGTGGAGCTTGGCGGCAGCTCTGGGCAAGAGGGAGTCCTAGGATAAAACTCCAACACAGAAGGGGCCAGTTGAAAGCTTGCAAAGACTAATGCCCTCCCCATAACCTGGAAGGCAGCCTCCCGAAGAGGGCTAGGAGCCTGGAACTGAGAGGGACAACCTTGGAACCGAGGTCACACCCTGCTCCAAGAGACCCACCGCCCCCAAGCAGGAGCTGAGGCAGAGTCCACATCAGCTGAGGTTCTGAGAGTCCAGGACGAGTCCGAATAAAAAACTGGAGCTGATCCTGAACCCTTGGACCCAACAGCAGAGCTATGGCCCCAGGAGTCTGTCATTTCCGAAGGAACCAAGGGAGTAAAGGCAGATCCTGGAACCAAAGGGGAAAAAGCTGTTGGCACCAGAGCAGCTGGAACTGGAGGGATCAGAATCAAATGCTCTAAGCCCTCAGAGTAGGTTAGAGGAGGAAGATTTGGTGGAGTCCTGGGAGAAAGGAACAGACAGATAAGCCTAAGGGAGGGTCAGGTCTGGCAAGGCAGGGGACTCAGGAGCTGCCCCACAAGGAGTCAATAGAGGGTGAATACCTTGTCCTGGGTGATGTAGGAATGTCTGTTTTCAGCACTGATGGAAGTTCTGACAATTGTGGAAGCATGGTAGGAGGAGTTGGTATCGACAGGGAAGCTGAAGCTGTTGATACCGATGTGACCAGCACTAAGGTCTGTGGTGCCATGGTAGATGGTGCTGAGGTAGTTGGTTCAGAAAGTTTGCAAACTTTAGCCTTCAGTTCTGCTGAAGTGGTGGGAGTGGAAGACTTATATCTTTTTGCTACTGGAGATGAAGGAGATGTTGGCACCAAGTGGCTTAAGTCTAATATCAGATTTAGAGGGGGATGTGTTGGTCTTTGATATAGCCCCCTCAAGACTTGATTAGACCTTTCAAAATTAATTTATTCTTTCTTTTGACTAAGGCCCGGTTACTGAATATCCGACAAATTGTGCAGTCTAGCTGGAGATAAGCCAGGCCTAAACAATACACACAGGAAGAATGCCCATTGGAACTGGGCATCTTCCAGCCACAATCCTGGTACTGTTTAAAGCCAGTAGTGCCTTTTGACTTATCCGCCATGTTGACAGCACAAAGAAAAAACAAATGTCAACAGACAGAAAATGCACACACACTCATAGGAGAGGAAAACTACCAACAATGGTAGGTCAAACTTACCTAAAGAGGTAGAGAAAAAGAGAGGGGTACTACTAATGATGTTAGGAAAGGAATATCATAAGGCACACTCACTTGACAAAGAAGAGCAGGTAGAAGGAATACAGAAAGGAGATATATATGTGTGTGTGTGTGTGTGTGTATATATATATATAAGAAATACATAAGATTAATCAGGCATATCACGGAAAAAATAAGAAAGTATTTACTTAGCTGCGAGAGAAACTGTCTGACGTGTCTTGTGGCAAGAGAGGCAAACGAGATCCAAGGTAATATGGAGAGGGGTACTGGGAGTAGGGTCTTAGCTCGAGAGTTTTTGGATTGTGTGAGCTATGTAACGGCCAAGCTGTTTCTGAGGATTGGAACCATATTTCCAAGAGTCAAGGAAAAATGAAGATTGACAACATCAGATGAGATATTTTTGAAATTCTATGAAAATTTGTATAAAGAAGAGGAATGTGAAAAACAAGAAAGTGCACAACTGGAAATATTTATGGAAGACTTAATTATGCCAAGCTTAGAGGAAGATGAAGTTCAATAATTAATAGTATACGAGAAGATGAGATAACGGTGATGTATAATCAACTGTCAGAGAAGTTTCCAGGAATAAATAGTATTCCTGTGTAAGTTTTGAAGTTAACAGGAAAGAAAGTGATAAAGATCTGGAAATTTTTGTTTAATATTATTTTAAAAGGAGTGGAAGCACCAGCATCTTGGAAGAAAGCTGGGGTGACTGTATTATCCAAAAAGAGTAAAGATTCATCAGACCAAGCTTCATATAGACCCACTAATATTTTAAACCATGATTATAAAGAACTTATGTCTATACTAGCTAAAGGAATGGCAAAGGTGCTGCCAAACTGATTGATATGGATCACAGTAGTTTTGTGGAGGGGATGCAAACATCTGACAACATTAACAGAGCATTTATGATACAAGGAAACAGAATGTCTTCTTCTTTTGGCTTTTTCCCGGTTAGGGGTCGCCACAGCAGATCACCTTGTCCGCTCATGACTGGCAGTGGAGTTTTATGGTGTCAAGTTGCCGGTCCGGCACCCAACCTTCCACAGAAGGCACACACACACTCACACCTAGGGCCAATTTAGAGTGCCCAATTCACCTACAGCATGTCTTTGGGATGTGGGAGGAAACCCACGTGACCACAGGGAGGACAGGCAGACTCCGCACAGAAGGCACCCCAGCTGAGGACTGAACCGGAGAACTTCTTGCTGTGAGGCGGCAACGCTAACCTTTGCACCACCGTGGAAGCAGAATGTAAAAAAAAATATCACTGTTGTTTATAGGTCTTGAGACACAGAAACAATTTGACAGAGTAAGCTTGGATTTTATGAGAAGGGCAACTGAAGCATTTGCATTCCCTAATGCAATTATATGGTTAATTAGGAGGATATATGAAGAATAAGTGGCAAGAATTAAAAGGGGGGGGGTTCCTCTCCAATAAGTTATGTTTAAACAGAGTTACCAGGCAGTGAGTCCTTTTTCTCCTTTATTTGTTTTATATTTAGAGCCACTGTCAAAGAAAATAAGGGACTCAAAAATTCAAGGATATAATTGGCATGGTAATTATGAAAATTTGGTTTTATTTGCAGATGACATTATTTTGTACTTGATACATCCAGAAAAGGACATTTTGGTGGTATGGACAATTATGAGACAGTTTCAGGTCTTTTCATGATATAAAATTAATGAAGATAAAATAAAGACTATAGGCATGAATTATGTACCCATGAATGAACTGCTTCAGCAATAACCATATTTATGGGGGTACAATAAAATGAAGTATTTAGGGGTATGGATTAAAAGGGCGTATGTTATGGCAGCTAAGGATATGTGGGAAGACACCAAACAAAAGATAATATAAAAACTGAGAAACTGGAAGCTGTTTTATGCATATGGATAGTAAGATACAAGCAGTGAAGATGTTTGAGTCCCTTTAGTTTTACGTACAGCTCAGGCATATTTTTATCAGCCAGAAGAAAAGTTGTGGACAATAATAAAAAGCTGAAGGAATTTAACTGGAAGAGGGCAAGAGTTAAGTGGGATAAGCTGATCTTCCCAACAGAACAAGGTGGTTTAAGATTACTTGGTTTGAAGGGATATTTTAGAGCTATGCAGTTGAGGCTAATACACATAACATAAGCAGAAGGTCATAATTCAAAGTGGAAAGGGATGATGATGAAGCAGGGGAAGTTCAAGAAATAAGACGGAGTGGGATTTTGGATGCAGAACCTTGAGGATAACAACCACCACCATACGGATTATAATATTAAAATATCAGGATTTGCAGGCAGAAATAAGATCAATATGGAAGAAGGATACCCAAGACAGTTCCAGTAATAGAAGCAATGGGTCTTATAAAAAATAATTTACAATCATACTTATATATGTTACTGATACATGTAACTGTACAAACTGCAGAAAAAGTAATTACTGGGCACATTGCAGGTGCTACAAAGAGCACTTTTGGCTAACATCAAAGACTGAAGCAATACTAATTTCATGAACTCTAATCATTCTTTGACTTAGGAATGGCTCCATTCCCATCATGGTATTAGAAATCCAAAAGACGGAGAAATTTAAAAAAAAATTATACTCAAAAGTTGCATAAAGTTTTCTAAGATCTAAGCCAGCATGAGAATGGAGAAAGGAAATTTTGCCCATAAGGATGACTGCAAGTAGGGGTACAGAAAATAGCTAAGGGGATGGAATTTACTGCAGAAAAGTGGTAAAAGAAGCAATCTATTGGGACAAATAACTAGAGAGGGAAAGGTTAAAAACTGTCTTCCCTACCAGGGATTGATATCCGAATATAGGCAAAGAGAAAGGAATAGAGGAGTCCTAAGTGAAAGACTTGCTTCAGTAGAGTTTTTAGTTGACTCTAAAAGAGAAACTGCTACGAAAAAGGAAACAATTAGTAGGGCATACAAAATACTGCATGATAACTATAAGAATCAAAGGAGGTTAGAAAGAACTGGAAACAGATTGAAAAAACAACTTAAAAGGGAACAATGGGAAGACATATGTATTGATATCAAGTTTGCAACAAAGACAAGAAGATTTAGGATTTTTACATGGACGTGTTTGCATAGGTATTTCTATACCCTAAGAAGACTTCAAAGAATTTTTCTTCTGGCAGATAGCAAATGTTGAAGGTGTGATGGGGAAGAAAGAGGTAAGTGGGAACGTTTTTGGGAATGTAATGAGCTAGCAGATTTTAATAATTCCCTACAGTATACTCTGTCAGAAAATAGGGGACCAAGTGGCTGTAACTAAGGAAATGACTCTGCTGAGCTGGGACAGAGGATCTAAACTGCCTAAACATTGTAAAGCCTTAAGTTTAATTCTACTGGCTGCAAAAAAAGCAATTACTTGATAATAGAAATAGAAATCACAATCTAAACCAAATATATTTGAAGTACTGAATATTTTTAAAAAGATGAAAGAACTATAAATTAAATCTTTAGAAAATAGAAAAAGCAAATTACATAGACATAAATGGAATTTGTGGGAACAATACATATATAAAATAATGTTCAGGAGTGAGGTTTAAGAGAAGGCAGGAACTAAGCAATTTATGTAATGCTGAACTTAATGAGAGCTGTAAAGAAAGAAAATGCATATATAATGTATGTAAATTAAAAAAATGTTAATATGATTTATTTTCACTTTTATTAATGTGTGTGCCTATGTCTTAAATGATAATTTAATAAAGGTGCTTAAATAAAAGCAGTTTCCTGAAGAAAACGATAACCTAAAGGGTTCTATGTTAAATGTCAGTGTTGATGCCTGTTGTCAAAGTACAGTGGCTAGTGACTCATGAGAAATATGCCATTGTTTCCTAGTGGCCTGCAGAATGTCATATGCAGAGACCTGAGCTTCCATTTTTCCCTGATACTGAGTCACCACAGCATTTCCAAAAAAAGTGAACAGAGTCTGGAATCACTGTTGCTCTGCTTGTCTTTTCTGTATATGTTTCTAGCTGTATAAAGATGGTAAAGTCACTATTATACAACAGATCAACTGCAGATGCTTTAGTAACCATGGTTTTTGAATTGCAACTATCAAGAATGAACAGCTTTATATACAGTCGAGAGTATGCACAATACTATTCTGCTAGGAAGGGTGGTCCCTTACAATTAGGAAGACTTGATAGCAAGGGTGAGAGCACACCTGCTTATCCCCGGCATAAGAATTATGCAAGTCCATGTCAAAACCATTGAAGGTAATACTGGTAGTCATACAGTTATGCAGAAACCACAGGACTTTAATGAGGTCTGTAAGGCCACCAGACCTGAATGCCTAAAATAAAACTTTGAGTGATGGGCAAAAATGCATGCTAAGATAATGAAATCCAAGTACATCTCTTGAAATTTATTCCTAACAGTTTTCTGCAAGGGGATGAGTATGTTGGTTACCCTGTGACACGGCTTACTTCCATAATGAAATTAAGGCTTCAGCAAAATGAGTGAGATGGCTCAGAATAATATGGATGAATATTTTCCCTGCTGTGGAAAGCAAATGTTCTGATCCTTTCAACATGCAAGCTTCTCTCTATTTTGAACGTGACATTCAGGCATTTATCAAGTGTTTTTGAATCTTCATACTATTCTAAATTCAAGTAATTTAGCAGATGTTTCAACACGCATTCTTACCTTTAAAATTAAAGACTTCAGCTAGTATGCTATCAAGTTGCATTTTTGTTGATCCTGGATTCACTGCCAGCTAACTTTACTTAGCAATAGGGGTTTTGGTGGCAGACTCTCTCATGGGGTGCTAAAAATCATCTTTGATACTGCCATTTACTGCAGATTATTTCTGGCATTCCTGAGTGTATTAACTGCTTTTCATCTTCAGGTTAAATAACATCACTTCCCCTCAGGGGTGTCAATCAGTCTTGGGATGTCAGTAAGACAAATAAATGAGTACTGATCCACAAACCAAATATTTGCCTGGCAAAGATTTAGTGTATTTTTCAATAAAGTGGTGAATCTCTATTTTTATTTCCAATAAACATCTTTATTAAATTATCATGTATGACAAAGGCAAGCTTACATTTATATAAATGAAAAACAAACATTGACACCACTTTAGTTGCAAACATTATACATCTCAGACACCACTGAAACAACTGTAGTTGCAAACATTATACATCACTTATAATCTATCCCGTCATTGTCAGTTAAGCATCATATGGCTCATTCAAATCCTGACTCTTAAACCACATTCCTTCTCTGCATATATTGTTCCCACAATTTCCATGTTTTCCTATGTAGTTTGCTCATTCCCTTCTCTAAAGATCCCAATTCCAGTTGTTTTATCTCAGTTACTATATTCACTATTTCTAGTAAAGTTGGTCTAGACTTTGATTTCCATTTTCTAGTAATTGCTTTTTTGGCAGCCACCATAATTAGGCTCAGCAAGGCTTTACTACTTCTAGGCAATTCCTATAGTGTATCATTACTCATAAAATCATCTCCCCAGTCAATCCAATCCTCTTACCAAGCATCTCAGACACAGTGGTCCTCAGAGAATCCCTAAAGTCCACCAGCTCACCATGTTCCCAAAAAATATGCTCCCAGCCACCCCTTTCCAGCCCATCACACCTCCAACATTTGCTATCCAACTGAGGAAAAATTCTTTGGAGTCTACTTGGGGTATAAAAATACTTATGTAACACTTCCAGCCAAAGATCCTAAATCTTATAGACTTTGTTGCATATTTGGGAGATACACATATATCCCTCCACTGTCTCTTTGTGAATTGCTTATCCAATCTCTCTTCCCAATGCTTTCTAAGCTCCTCTGATTGATTCTTACAGTTATGCAGTATTTCATATGCTCTACTAATTATTCCTTTTGTAACAGCAGCTTCTGTTCCAGATTCTATTACAAACTCAACCAGTGCTGGTCTTTCATTTACGATCCCCTACTTCTTTCTGTTTGCCTATACTCTGATATAAATCCTTGATAGGGAAGGCAATCTCTAACATGCAGTACAAATAAATTATTGGCCTCTTCCCATTCTATTATCTTTCCCTTTCTAGTTATTTGCTCCCAATATCTTGGTTCCTTTGCCAGTTTTATCCAATAAATTCTAGCCCCCTCTTGCCTATTACCTATATCCCTAACCACAGTCACCCCTATCAGCAGAATCTCTTTTCTCCATTATCATGATGGTTTAGTTCTTAGAATATCACCTGCTACTTTATGAATATAATACTCTGTATGTTTTTTGTTGCTCTCCTTAACAGTCTGCATCCAAAACCCTAATCTCTCCTTACTTCTTGAACTTCCCCTTGTATCATCATCATTCCTTTCCACTTTGAATTACAGTTTTCTGCTTGTGCTATATATAAAGAGCCTTAAATGTGTTGTTCTAAAATTCCTCTCAAATTGGGCAATCCTAGTCTGCCTTGTTCTACTGGAAGAATCAGCTTATCCCACTTGATCCTTGTTGTCGTCTCTTCCCAGATAAAATCCTTCAACTCTTTTTTTAAATTGCTATCCACAGCTTTCTTGGGTTGATAAAAATATGCCTGATGTGTATAACACTAAAAGGACTAAAAACATTTTAATTGCTTGTATCTTAGTATCCATATCCACACAAAGCTTCCAGTTTCTCAATTTTTGTATTATCTTCTGTTTAGCCTCTTCCCACATATCCTTAGCTGCCACAATAGAGTCATTTCTAATCAATACTCCTAAATACTTCATTTTATCATGTCCCCATAAATATGGGCATTGTTGGACCAATTTGTGGGTGGGTACATAATTTACCGCGAGTGCCTTTGTTTTAGCTTCATTAATTTTGTATCCTGAGAAGATCTGAAACGGTCTTAAAATATTCCACAACACTGTAATGTCCCTTTCTGGTTTTGGCATGTATAAAATGATATAATTTGCAAACACAGCCAACTTTTACTGACTACCATACCAATTATAGCCTTGATTTTCTGAATCCCTTATTTTCTTTGCCAATAGTTCTAAATATAATGCAAACAATGATGGGGAAAGCGGACAACCCCTAGTTCCTCTACTCAAGCAGAAGTTAAAAGAGAGGACCCCAGCCACTTTAGGTTTCACCTCAAATCCCTCATATATACTCCCAATCAACCTTACAATTGTATTAGGGAAACCAAATGCTTCCATTGCCCTGCTCAAGTAGTCCCAGTCTACTCTGTCAAATGTTTTCTCTGCATCAATACTGAGCAATAACAGTATTATTTTCTTACACTCTGCTTCCCTCTGGATCATCAATGTTCTGTTAATATTGTCAAATGTTTGCCTCCCCTCCACAAAGCCACACTGATCCAGAACTATCAATTTTGGTATCACTTTTGCCATTCTTTTAGCCATTATAGACATGAACACTTCATAATCATGGTTTAGTACTGAAATGGGCCTGTATAAAGCTGGATCCAATGGATCTTTGCCCTCTTTAGGTATCACCATTACCACTGCTTTCTTCCAGGATGCTGGTACTTCTCCTCCTCTTAAAGTACTGTTAAAACCTTCCAGATCCTTATCAGTTTTTTCCCTCCTAGCTTTCAAACTTCCACAGGAATACCATCTAAACCTGGGGACATTACTGTAGATTGGTTATACATAGCCATTTGTATCTCTTCTCTTCCTGTCCTGTTAATAATTCATCCTCATCTACCTCTAACCTTGGCATATTTAACTCTTCCATAAACATTTCCATTTGTACCTTTTCTTCATTTCCATATTTCTCTGCTTTATACAAACTTTCATAAAATTTCCGAAATACTTCTAATACTTCCACAGGATCTCTTGTTATCTTCCTTGTAAAAGGATCTATAAGCTTGATGACAACCCTTTCCACTTTCTGTTGCCTGAGTCGTTGTATCAAAAGTTTTTGTTCTCTAGAATTGTCAAAAACAGTTCCTTAATAGCAATCTTTCTAAACTAGTGCATATTATCGAGGTAATCCCTTATTTTCTGTTTAGCATTCTGCAGTTGCTCCTTTTCTTGTTCTGAGAGATTCCCCCTGTTTTGCAATATTTTAATATTTGTCAGTCCCTCTAAATAATTCTTGTTACTTCTTAACCATATCTCCCTTTCCTTTATTTCCACTCTAGTTTTAAACTTCACTTTATTTTATCTCACGCCCTAGCTATATTTTCAGAAGAAATTTCTATCTTCTCTAGTAGATCCTGAATTAATTCCAAAACTCATTCCTTAAATTCCTCTCTTTTCAACCGATAGATGGGAAAGCTCCAGTGTCTCATTTTTGTTTCATTACTTTGCGTTTTTATTTTCGTTATTATTGGCACATTATCTGAAATAGTTATTGGGTGTGTTTCAAGACCTTCAATTAAATGCACATGTTCCTGGGAGATACAAATTCTATTAAGCCTAGCCCAGTTTTTGTATCTTGGAAAATATGTAAATTTGCTCCAAACTCCTAGTACTGAATGCACATCTTTCATAAATTTCTTCAAAAATTTACCCCCCCTGTTATATTTTCTCTTCTAGGCCCCCAGACATATTTTCACTCTTGCAAACCAAATTCCAGTCTCTACCTATAAGTAACATTCCTTGATGAAAGCTGATTATTTCTTCCAGAATTTTCTTAAGCTCCATTACAGCAGTTTTAGGTGGATTGTAAATGCATGCTAGTAGCCACTTAGTACTATATATCTTCCATTATTATCTTTTTCCACCTCTTCTATCACTATCGGAGCTCCCCTCTTTTCCTTTGCCCCAAATATTCAGCTGAATAACCATCCTGAAAATGTTTCTTTATCAAATTCACATGTTCAGTTCTTTCCAGGTGTGTCCCCAGTAGCATAGTTATTTGCACACTATAGTTTTTAATATAGTTCACTACTCTTTTTTTTTTAATCTGTAAGACCATTCAGAATGAAAGACATTACAGAAAGCATCATTTTCGTATATTTTTATCATTACCACCTTTTATGTATAACTGCTTTTTTGTTAAATGTCCAGTTCTAACTTTTATGTTACATGCATATACTAGTTTGGCAGGTTGGTCTTTTATACAGTTGTTTCTTGTCATATCCATTTGAGTCTATGCCACATCTTACATAAATTTTTGTTTTGTTGAAAGTTCTCAAACAGAACAAACAACCCCTAAAACCACCCCCCAAATCTATCAACTTAATAATGACAAGCAAAACTATGTACATTTTCAAATATTGAAGTTTTTGCTTCCTAATAAGAATAAAAGTTCTAAGTTGATAGCCACACAGACAGGCTAGAGTTCACCAAAAAGGAAGGTAAGTCATACTAAGATGCAAGGTACAGCCTGTGCTATTAGTAAGTGCTATTTAATTTTGTCTATCTTTATATCTCTCCCAGGTGAGAAAACACTTGAATGCTTTCAGTAAATAATTTCTATAAGCCATTTCTCTTTATCAAATTGTCTTCTAGTGACATGCAAACCAAACACAAAACTGCTAAGGATACCTTGTTTACCAAAAAAAAAGCTTTATAAAATTCAATATTCATTTTCATTTACATGCTCTCTCTTAAAACTAATCAATATAAGGTCCTTAATCCAGTCATTTCCCCATGCAAGAATGAGAAAAAGCACATTTAAGTGCCTTTTTAACCAGGCTCTTTTTTTTGTTTGTTTTAAATTGCATTGCCTATATTTCTCAAAACTGTACAAGAAGAAAGAGCGAAGAGGGGAGAAAAAACAGCACCTGTTTACAATCCCCATTACACTTAAAAACAGCATGCAAAGAAAACCATACACCACAAATGCAATACTATTAAAAGAGAATGTTTTCTTTACTTGCAGTTAGCATTCTCCCCTCTCTTCCCCTCCCAAAAGCATTTTACCAAACATTAATGACATGACGTAGGGCATATACTTTAGAGTCCCCCACAAGTCCAACACATTTTGAAAAAGTCCAATATTTCCAGATTTTCTTGTTCTGTCATATTTCACAAATATAATTATTGCATTGTAATCCCACAGCAAATTACTGTTTTTTACTGCTCTCCCAGCACCCAAATCCTGTCTCTGCTTCATTTCCAACATACTCTTAATTCTTCTATTCAACTTTTGTTCTCCCTTCCTTCTCTCCAACATTTGCCATTGAAATTCTGGAAAAGGTTTCACAGGTACAGTCTCTCTGTGGTCTTTATTACCAGAAGAACAAGAAGCGGAATCTTCTTCTGTTTCACAGCTCACTTTTTGTTGGACAAACTTTTGTATTTCCTCCTTGGCATGCACTTCATCAAAAAATAATTTTGTCCGTCCAGGGAAGACCACAGAGAGGACATGCAGACTCCACACAGAAGGCACCCCAGCTGAGGATCGAACCGGAGAACCTCTTGCTGTAAGGTGGCAACGCTAACCGCTGCACTACCATGGCTGCCCCTCGACATGCCCTGAAAAGTGGAATGAATTTACTATTCTGCTTGATGTACAATGAGTAATCAATCTCCACAAACACTCTGCTGCCTCCCACTTTTAGTATTTTGTCCTTCTGCCACAGTTTTGTCAGAATCAACTCCTTTTGCTGGTAGGATTGCATCTTTACTATTAAAGGTCTAGGTTGCTTTCTCATAGCTAGGATTGGAACATGCACATGATGTGCCCTTTCAACTAACAACTCCTGCTGAGGAATACCAGTCCAGTTGATTATTTGTACTTTCATAAAATTAATATAGTCTGTTCCTTCCAGCTTCTCTGGTATAGCTGAAAATCTCACGTTTTCCCTACGTGCTCTGTCCTCTAATTCTATAATTTTTTTGAAACCTCTCTTCCTGAACAGTTTCATATTCAGACAGCCTTTTCTTCATTTCAGTTTCTGACTTTTTCAGCTTTATCTTCTCATCTGAATATCTGTTTAAAGCTTTTTCCAGCCTTTTGTTATTTGTGTTAATATACTTCATCAGTGTTTTGTTCATTTTAACCAGGTCTGTATGCGGTTGTCTTATATCTTCCTGTAGGTTACTGGAAGTCATGTCTGAAGGTTGCATTATTTTTTGCTGAACAGCTGCAGAACTTTCCCCAGTCAGTGTTTCTTCCTCACTTTTTGTAGCTGATTTTTCCAGGTCTTCTGTATTTCTTTATTCCTGGCATCCAGGCAGTGCACTTACTAGCCAGTTACTGAAATTATAAACACAAGTCTACTGGCCTTCTCTGCCGAGTTTCTGATATCACACTGGGAGAGCTAGAAACAAGCTGTTACTCACTGTGCAGCCACCTTGGAGGTCATAAACTGGTGAATCTCCTTGACCATATGTTATCACCTTTTGGTTTTCATTTGAGCTTCTGCCTTCACCTGCTGGTATAACTTGCTCTGGCTTGGAGATATCTTAAGTGCAGTTGCTTCCTTCCTCTACAGCTTGCCCTGAATATCAAAACGGTTTTCATTACATCAGCACTGATGCAATACACGAGTAATGTATTTAAGTAGTTGGTGAGTGGATGGCACTACTCAAGCCTTCCATTATCTTTCACTGTTACAATTAGTTGCTGTAAAAGCAAACTATTTCACAAGATGTCCCATTTTATTTACTATAATGCTAGCTGCCCTGACAAGTGCACATCATTCATAGCCACTGTCAAAGACTTAGCAACCAGCAGCATACAGACAGCCAGAAATGAAAAACAAAACCTAGTAGACACTGCATAAAATTCTTTACTTTAAAATATTAGTAGTACCTTGGCATATCAGTGCTTGCCAGAATGTATGTTTTTCATACATTGTTTGAATTTTCCTGTTCTGCATGTTAAAAGACAGCTGAATATACAGTATAGCTTAACAGACATGGGTGGCAGATACAGTATATTATGATCAGGTTTTCATATGCTCAGATGCAAATATATGTGTAATATTAAAAAAGTCCTCCTCAGAAATAAGCACAATGCAAAATTCAAAAATAAACCTCTATGGTAGAACCCAAATATAAACATCTCTTAGGATGCCAAAAACACTCTTACTAAACTAAAGATACTGCATCCAGATCCAGGGATGTAACTGTTTCTCTGTAGTTGGCATTCATTAGGATGACAATTAAGTATAATGCCCCTTTCGGTGTGTATCTGTCCAAATATCTTTCAGAACTGGAAAGACCACAATGCTTTCTCAATAAAAAAAATTAGGGTGCAAGTCTTAAAACTATGCAAGCCATCTCACTCAAAGCCTTGTCTTGCTTCTCAGTATCATACAGGCTAGTGATAGGTGACCTCTGCCTTGTGCATACAGCTTCAATAGACCCTATTTGTTATACCTATTACATATTCGCATGTCCACTGGTATGATAAACACCTACTCAAGAGATCTCAGTCTCTTCTATGAGAGATAAGTTTGTATCAAAGAGAATACTGGTTCTATGGAACCATCTTCCATTCCACACAAAGCAAAGTACTTATCCTACTCTATTCAAAAGTAATTTGGATGAATAGATGTGTAACCACAAATTCACCCTTAATTTGCCACTCCTGTCCTGCATAGATAGGGAAAACATAGAAATATCCCAACATATCCTTGTTCAGCCTATGAACATTTAAGAGTACCCCACCTAAGGAGGCACTGTTGATATAGTAACAGAAACAAAATAATAAATATTACACAACTAAAAAAGAATAGTTGTATAAAATCTTACAATAACCATAGATGTCCTTCTCTTCTGTGCTGCAGTATTCTTTGCATATGGGTAGTATTCCGCTACTCAAACCGAAGTCTGCCTTGTATACAAAAGCTTCAAGATACTGCCTGTACGTGGGATGTCGCACGTAGGTTCCTAGAATGTCAGCCATAAAAGGGACGTCCACATGTACAATCCTCAGAATAAAGTAGCCCCATGAGGAAAACTCCAAAGGGAGACCTAGGAGACAGTCATCCAAATAACAAGCAAGATGTAGGGGGAAAGTGGGCGGGATAGACTACTGCAACATAAAAGAGAAGGACATCTATGGCTATGGTAAGATTTTACACAACTGTTCTATGTCCTCCTATTCAATGTTGCAGTACTCTTTACATATGGGAGAGTGCAAAAGATGAAAGGGAACCCAGGGAGGGGGAAGGAACAGGGAGAGATCAAGCAGAAACATTTTCTACAAATCCATGCAGGATTGCTCTGGCCCTAGAAATATAATCCAACTTATAATGCTTTGTAAAGGTATGAACAGAAGACCATGTGGCAGCTTCCAAATGGATCGAGTATCAAACCCCTGAAGAAAGCCCGAGGATGCCACAGATCTAGTGGAATTGGCCTTAACAGAAGTGGATAGGGATTTCCCATGAAAATGATAGCAAAGCACAATGGCTTTAGAAATCCATGAAGAGATAGCTTGCTTAGAAACAGGCAAATCCAGAGCTCTGAGATGGAAGGACATAAATAATTGATCAGATTTCCTGATAGACTTAGTTTTGTCAAGATAGAATCTAAGCTGTCTATTCAAATCTAGGGAATGCAAAATACTCTCACTAGGAGATTGTGGAGATGGGGAAAAAAGTAGACAATTGGTTAGCTTGACTTAAGGAAAGATTTCTAACCACTTTAGGCATAAAGGACAGACTACTTCTCAAAGAAACACTGCCTTATGGAAAACTAGGAATGGAGGTGAAGCCATTAATGCCTGGATCTCAGAAACCCTTCTGGCAGAGGTAACAGCTACCAGAAGTACTGTTTTCAATGTACAAAATTTTAGAGAAGCAGAGGCCGCTGGCTCAAAAGGGGTCCAAGTCAACTTCTCCAGGACAAAATTAAGATCCCAAGGAAAAGGAACTGGTTTCCAGGGAGGATTCACATGCTGGGCGCCTTTTAAGAAAAGCTTAACCTCCAGCCTGGAAGCCAATGGAGGAGAAAAGGGCAGGCAAGCAGACAAGGCAGAACAGTGGACCTTAACAGAAGAATAAGAAAGACCACTATTAAGTAACTCATACAGGTAAGATAACACCAAAGGAATATCCACCAAATGGGGGTCTTTTTCCTTTTTTTGGCACCAGATAGAAAATATTGTCCACTTTCACCTGTAAGACTTCCTAGTATTGGGTTTCCTGGTCTCCTGCAAAACCCGAAGCATGTCCAAGCATGCCCTTAGGTAAAAGGTGTCTAAAAGGAATCAAAAGTTGATCACCCACAAGATCAAGTGAAGAGTTGACGCTTTGGGTGAATTAGAGATCCCTTGTCCTGAGTGAGTAGGTCCATCTGGTGAGGTAACTTGTAGTGATGACCCTTGGCTAAATGCAGAAGATTTCTGGTTTCTCCTGTTGAATTTTCAGCAGGACTTTCTGAATTAAAAGAAAAGGGGAGAATGCATAAAGAAACATGCCCTTCCATGAGAATGACAGAGTGCCCACCTTCCAAGCCTGAGGATGAGGGACCCTGGCACAGAAGACAGGAAGTTGTTTATTCTGAAGGGAAGGCAAACTAATCCATCTCTGGAGTACCCCACCGGTGAACTAGATCCAGGAACACATCTCTGTGAAGCATCCACTCGTGGGATTGGGTCATGGATCTGCTTAATGCATCTGCCATTGAGTTCTGAGCTGAAGGAAGGTAAACTGCATGTAGTGAGACTTTGTACTGAATAGCTAACTCCCATGCCTTGATGGCTAAGTGACAAAGAAGATAAGATTTTGTGACCCCCTGCTTGTTTATGTACCAAAGGACTGTAGTGTTGTCTCTGAGGATCTTCAAGGGTCCTGGAAGGAACACAGGGTGAAATGTTGTATGGCAAGAATCAGCACCCTCATTTCCCTGATACTGATGTGTTCTTTCCTCTGAGAGGGGGACAAAAGCCCATGAACTTTTGTGGAAGCAAAGGTCGCTCCCCATCCTAAGTCTGAGGCATCTGTAAAAAGTTCCTGCACTAGTTGAGGAATTTGAAGGAGTAAACCCAGGATTCATACTGAGTTGCTGCATCAACCAACCTAGTTCTGCTTTCAAATAGGGAAGAAGAGGAATGGCAGTCTGCAAGGGATGAGCATGCTAGGCCCAGACTGTTTTCAGAACCAGCTGGAACTTCCTCGTGTGAAGTTTTGCAAAAGGCAACATGGGAATTGTAGAGGCCATGAACCCAAGAAGTCTCAGGAACTCCCTGGCAATGATGGAGGAAAGAATTAGAAGTGATTCCATGAAAGCTATGAGAGACCGAGCTTTCTCTGAAGGAAGAAATACCATCATCAAGTCTGTCCTGAACCTGCACCCCAGAAAAATGAGATCCTGACTGGGTGATAGAGCAGATTTTTTGAAATGTATTGTGAACCCCAAGCCTTGCAGAAAAGGAATAGCTAAATTTAGGTGTTGAAGTAGAAAACCTGGACTGCTGGCCAGAAAAAGCACGTCGTCCATTTAAGGGTAAACTTGAAGATCCTTTAGCCTTAGGAAAGCAATGGCTGGGGCTGCACACTTTGTGAAGACCCTTGGAGCATTGGAAAGACCAAAAGGCAAGGCAGAGAACTGAAAGTGCCAAGAACCCACCGAGAAAGGTAAGAACTTCCTGAAGTGAGGGAGAATAGGAATATGCAGATAACCATCCCCGAGATCCAGTGAAACTAAGAATGCTTGAGAAGGAACCAGGGGGAGAAGAGACTGTAGGGATAGCATCCTGAAAGACAGCACCACCAGAAGGTATTCAACTTTGAGAGGTCCAAGATGGGTCTCCAAGGACCATCTTTTCTTGGAACCAAGAACATACTGGAGTAAAATCTTCTTCCTGGCTGACTTAGAGCGACAGGTTGAATGGTGGCCTGGAGTGAAAGCTGAGTTAGCAGCTGTGGAAACAGATGCAGTTGATCTGAGGGAGACTGACGAATCCCTTGAATGGGGGAAAGAGACTTCCAAGTCATGAAGTAACCATTTTGAATAATGGATATCACCCAAGAATTCTTAGTGATCTCCTTCCAGGCTGAAAGAGAAAGATGGAGAGAGAGAGGAGTATGACTTGGAAGTAGGGGCTGTATGTCACAGAGAGCCTTGTCTGGACTGAAATAGCTGCTGGGGAGATGGAGTAGAAGTCACAGTTTAGGCTGAGGGGGTCTCCTAGCAGATTTGCATGCCCTAGAACCAGAGGGAGCAGAAGAAGTAGACCTAGAGGGTTTCCTAATAAAAGGGGTTTTAGCAGGGAAGTTCCTATGACATTTAGGAACAGGAGAAACTAGCAGGTGCTTTAAATCCTGGAGCTCCTTACCTTTTTTCTTCAGAGTTTTAAAACGTTCTGCAGCAGCCTTACCAAAAAGAGCAGAATTGTCCAAGGGAGCATCAAGCAATTTTGCCTTGATTTCATCTGGGACAGCCTGTAGAAGCAGCCAATAGTATCTCCTATGAACATAAACGGAAGCTACACCTCTGGAGGAAGCTTCTACAGTATCACAGCTGCATTTAATGGAATGCCTAGTGACTTATGAAGATGTAGCCAAAAGAGAAATAGATAAAGACTTTGTTTCTGATTAAGGAAACTGGGACAGGGCCTGAGAGGCTTAGGAAAACCTAGAGATGTGAGTCTAGGTAATTAATGGCTCTGACTGCCAGGGTGGAAGAGGTGCAAACCATCTTTCCTAACCTTTCTAAAATTTTACTTTCTTTGTCAAAGGGAAACAATTTTGTGGAAGGCACAACCCAGGAGGATTTATCTGAGGAGATAGAATCCATAGCAGGATCAGCTGAAGGACACTTAAAAATAAATTTGCAATCCTCAGGGACCTTAAAAAAAATGGTTAGTTCTTTTAGGAGCTGGTGCCTGTGAATCTGGGGTCTTGGAAGATGATGCAAAGGCATTCAGGAAAGCAGGAAGCACTGGAGGGACAGCTGCAGGTGCAGAGGCCTCCACCTGAAGTAAGTCATAATATCTCTTCTGTCCCTCTGAAATTTGGGAAGAATCCCAATTAAAGAATTCTCTCTAGTTATTAACTGTCTTTCCAAAAGAGATTTCTTCCATTTGTGAATCTCCCCCACTACACTCTTACTCTGGAGAAGCATATTCCAAAGGGGAAGGAATCTGAGTGGAGTAAGCTAAAGAGTCTTCATCCAAGGAAGACTTCTCTGAATCAGAGTCCTGGGCCGGAAGAGCAGAAAAAGACACCTGGGAACCCGATGGCAACACAGAGGAAGAGGAGAAAGGCAGGGCCAGAAATAGAAGTCGTAGGCCTGAGGACCATCAAGGCCTTAATAAGACTGTGGAAGAAAACTTCCCAATCCAATGTAGGAGTACAAGGCACAGTGGAATGCTTAGTTATTTGGTTCTTTTTGGCAGGTTTTTCTAGGGCAGGAGAAGGCCAGATGTAGGCCTAACGCCCAGAAAGTACAGTTGTGTACACTTACCATAAATGTAGATGCTCAAGTGTATTAATTGTTGCAGTCATCACATTTGGGTTATCCCTGCCAGGGTAGCCCTCAACCGGCCCGAATACCAGAGGCTTATTATTTCTGCGTCGGCTGCTATCGCTTCAGGACTGATGTCAGGTTGTCAGTAGTATAAAGTAAGGCAGCCAACACTATTACATCAGTTTTTCTTGCCCTAACCTGTCAGGAGCCCCTAAGTAGGAGCCAGGTTCTAGTGGAAGAACCTCCACCAGTAGAAAGTATATACCAATATGTCCCTTAGAAAGGAAAGAGAAGAAAGGGGGATGGAGGGAGGGAAACCAGGGCTGCAACAGTGAAAACACTCAAACATCTACATTTATGGTAAGTGCACACAACTGTACTATGTTCTTTGTGTTTCACTGTTGCAGTCATCACATTTGTGTTGATTCCCAAAGCTGAGGAAAAGGGTGGAGGCAGTCAATGGCTAGGATGCCCTGCAAGATTGCAGAGGCAAACCCTGCCCTGGTTTTGGAGAAGAGAGGCAGGTGGTAATGTTTGGTAAAAGTGTGAACAGATGTCCAGGTGGCAGCCTCCAGGATGTCCCTGGTGGGGACTTCTCTGAGGAAAGCTGCAGAGGTGGAGTGAGTCCTGACCCCCTTGGGGGGAGGCGTTCCATGCTGTTTGTAGCAGAAATGGATGCAGTGTGCTATCCATTTGGAAATGGTTTGGAGATGGCTTTGCCTTCTGCCCCTGTAGCAAAGCTAACCAGCAATTGATCAGACTTTCTGAAGGATTGAGTCCTGTCTAGATAGAATATGAGCTGTCTGTGCACATCTAGAGAGTGCAAAATCCTTTCCCCCTTGTTCTGGGGATTAGGAAAAAAGGTGGGCAAATGAATGGATTGGCTGAGAGCCACACTGGACACCACCTTGGGCATGAAGGATGGATTAGTTGTGAGGGATACCCTGTCAGCATGGAAGATGATGAAGGGTTCCACAGCCATGAGTGCTTGCAGCTCGAAGACTCTTCTGGCTGAAGTGATGGCCAGAAGGAATGCTGTCTTCCAGGAGAGAAATTTCAGCTCTGCAGAAGAGGCTGGTTCAAAAGGGGGCAGGGTAAGCTTTTCCTAAACATAGTTAAGGTCCCAAGCTGGGGTGGGGGTGCCATCTGGGTGGTCTCAAGTTGCTAGCCCCCTCTTAGGAACTGTTTGATCAAAGGGTGTGAGAAAAGGGGCTGCTCAGTGGGAAAATGAACAGAAACAGCAGAGGCACGAATTTTTAGGGAGGAGAAAGAGAGGCCACTGTGTAGTAGGTCAGCTAAGTAATCCAGGATGGGAGGGAGGGCTGTGCCATGTTGGCACCTTTAGCCTGGATCCAGGTGCAGAACCTTTTCCATTTGTCAGCATATGACTTTCTAATGCTAGGGCACCTGGCATCACGGATAACATCTAGAACCTGTTTACTGAGGTTGGCAGATTAATCCAGGGTAAGGGAATAAGCCAAGCTGCCAAAGTGAATGTCTGCATTTGGGGATGCATGAATTCCCCTTCCCTCTGGGTCAGGAGGTTTGGAATCTGAGGAAGATGCCATGGTGGCAGTGGTGACAGGCTGCGCAGCAAGGGATGCCAGTGCTGGCGAGGCCAGTGTTGAGCTATAAGAATTGTCCTTGTTTTTTTCCTCCTTTATTTTGAGCAGTACCCTGGGGATGAGAGGTAGTGGAGGAAAGGCACAGACCGATAGATTGACCCAGGGGAAGGACAGGGCATCCACTTTCCAAGCCATTCAGTGATGCTTCCTGGTGCAGAATTTGCTGAGCTGATGGTTGGTGTGGGAGGCAAAGAGGTAGACCTTCGGGGTGCCCCATTTCTGAGTTATCAGGGAAAATGTTCTTCTGTTGAGCTGCCACTTGTGTAGGTCCAGAAGATTTATGCTTAATTGGTCTGCCAGAGAGTTGAGGGAGCCTGGTAGGAATAGTGCTAACAGGTGCAGTTGCATGGCAGAGGCTGTGTGCCAAAGGGTCATGGCCAGCCTGCGTAGAGGGTAGGGGTGAGTCCCTCCCTGCTTGTTGATATACTACATCACAGTGGTGTTGTCTGTTTTGATCAGGAGAATCCCTGGGGAGAGAAGGGATTTGAAAGCTATCAAGGTGTGCTGGACAGCCATCATCTCCTTTTGGTTGATGTGCAGAGGGATTTCCTGCGGGCTCCATTGGCCCTGTATGCACTTGCCGTCCAGGTGTGTACCCCAAGCATAGTCTGATGTGTCTGTGGTGAGGGTCTGGGCGGTGGGGGGGGTGAGAAAGGCAGTCCCTTGTTGTGGGAGCATGCTGTTGCCCACCACAGAAAATCTTTTCTGAGGCAATAAGACCTATAAGAGTTTCCAGGTCTTGAGTGTGTTGACACCAAAGGCTTTTTAGGTACCTCATATGCAGTCTGGCATATGGAATGAGTAGTATGCAAGATGTGATGTACCCCAGAGCTTGCAGGATCTTCCTTGTAGATAACTGGGGCCTGGTGGCTAGTTGAGAGAAGTAGGCTGTCAGGGAAATTTGTTTTTCTGGTGTAAAGAATGCCATCTGGGATGTTGTGTCTAGGCTTGCTCCCAGGAAAATAATCCTTTGGGTGGGCACCAGTTTGGATTTCTTTTCATTGATTGTGCACCCTAGGGAGGTTAGTAGGGTCTTTACAAAGGCCAGGTGCTTGAGCAGCTTTTCCTGGCTGTTTGCCTGAATAAGGTAGTCATCTAAGTATGGGTAAATCTGGATATCCCTTTGTCTGCAAAAGGCAATAGCCACAGCCAGACATTTTGTGAAAACTCTGGGAGCAGTACATAAGCCAAAGGGAAGCGCAGATAACTGAAAGTGTTGAGATCCTGCCCTGAAATGGAGATATTTCCTGCATGATTCCCTGATAGGAATGTGTAGATAGGCCTCTTTTAGATCCAGGGTGGCTAGCCAAGCATCCTTGGAGAGCATGAGTAGCAGCTGCAGGAGGGTGAGCATTCTGAATTTTAGGATCACCAGGAAGGTGTGTAGAATGGATAGATAGAGAATGGGGTGCCAGGTGCCCTCCTTTCTGGGCACCAGAAAAAGTCTGGCGTAGAAACCTTGGCCTATCTGTTCTGCAGGAACGTGCTCTACTGCCCTCATAGAAAGCAGGAGAAGGATTTGCTTTTGAGCCTCTGCCCACTGGTATGGAGGTAGATCTGGGAACCCTTCTGGGGTTGGAATGGTGTGGAAGGAAAATTTGTATCCCTGAGACACTATGTTCAGAACCCAATGGCTGTTGGTAATGGTTTTCCAGGTGCTTGCATGAAAGGAGAGTTTTCCTCCTAGGGGTAAGTGAAGGTGGGCAGAGGGAGGGGGTGGTGGAGGTGAGTCATTGTGAGTTCTTACCATAAGGGGGTGGCTTAGAACTCCCTGGTTTTGCGGTGGAGGTAGTCCACTACTTAGATCTCTGAATTCCCTGTGTCTGCTGTCTGGGGGGGGGGGGGTCTGGTTCCTCGGGCCTTTTGCTGGACTGCTTGGAGGGAGAAGAAAAGAACCAGTGTTTGGTGGGACAATGCATGCTGAACCTGGGTGGCTTGACCTGTAAGAAATCCTTAACTGTTTGCAAAGATTTTGCTTTTTCTTCCATCTTTTTTAAGACCTCTTCTGCCTTAGTGCCAAATAAGTTATCTTTGTGCAGGGGGCCATCTACCAATTTAGATTTGACATGGTCTGACAGGGGCTGTTCCTTAAGCCATGCATGCCTTCTAATGACAGATCCAGTGACTGCTGCCCTGCAAGAAGCTTCTAGGGCGTCAAAACCACAGTGCAAGGTTTTAGTTACTTGAGTTGCAGAATGCATTAACGTGTGTAATTCTTTAGATTCTGCCCAAGCAGGAAAGGAAGACATTTTTTGTTTGAGGAGTTCCAGGATATGTTGCTGAAATTTTAGCATATGGAACTGACAATTTAGTGCCCTGATAGCAAGAGTAGCTGAGCGGTATACTTTTTTTACCCCATCTGTCTAGTGCTCAGGAATCCCTATCTGAGGGGGTGGGATTCTTAGCAGAGGTTGCTTTAATCCCTTTTGGCCCTTGAGAAATTATCTCTGGGTCAGCAGTAGGATTTTTAAAAAGAAATTTGTGTGAGTCAGGGACTCTATAGTACCTGTCTGTTTTTTTGGGAGCAGGAGGGAGGGTGTCAAGAGTCAAGCTGGATTCCAGGAAAACATCCTCCACTACATCCAGGACTGGGGGATGGCCAAGGGTCTGTGCTGTGGAAGATCTAGGAATTCCCTGAGTCTCTTTTTAGACTGACGGTAGTCTTGATTTTCCCATTGGAAATGCTCCCTTAAGGTATGCAGGGTTTCCCCAAAGGAAAAATCCTCTGGGGAAGAGGCCGAAGGGATGGAATCCTCTGCATCAGAATCCTCATAAGTAGAAAGGGGTTGCATGTCTTCATATTCAGAAGCATCAGTGTCATCTGACTCTTGTTCAAACAACTACAGAGGACAGATCTCTTTTCCTTTTGGAGGGGGTAGCTTGACTTTCCCTGATCAGAATGATAAGGTCTTCCATCATTTTAAGCATCTGAGGCAAGGAAGCAGGTGCCTGGGAGTGGGTCATCGGTTTTTTGGCTGTGTTTCATACCCTGGGCCTAAGAAACTCAGTCGTTTTCGAAAGAACTGTAGTCGCGAAAGAAGACGTTGGTTTGTGTCGAGAATCGGTAGTGCGAAGGACTTCCTCGGACGCCGGTGCCTGCTCAGCAGCTCCGGACCCATCCAAGGTAGGGACAACCGCAGCATCCTTAGTCGAATAAGAGTTTTACGGCATACCGGACTCCGAAAGTGTCTCGATAGTGGCCTGCAAATCCAGAGAAGCAGGCATCAGGGGCTGCGAAAGCACCTCACTGAGGAATGGAGAACTGACGACTGACTTAACGGAAGCGTCATCGGTCAGTTTGGACGTGTGCAGTCTGTCTCTGTCTTTATCTTTACGGTTTTTCGGAAGTTCTGCTGTCGGATGACTTACCAAAGCCATATCGGAATTCAAGGACTGTAAGCGAAAATATTTGGCTACAATAAGGGCCCGACGACAGATAGGTCTGGCGTTGAACAAAGCACAGAAGTGACAATGGGGGACATCGTGGTCTAGGCTTAAGCAAGTGACGCAGTAAGAATGGAAGTCTCGGTGTGGTATTTGCTTCCCACAGGCGAGACAATTATTAACTTTTTCTGACATTGGTCAGTGCAAGAAAAAAGGATCCCCAATGGGGTACTTGAATTTAGAAGACTTCAACTTCAATTTGGTAGACGAAACTCAGGTAGCGGCCGACCAGCACTCGTGCAAACTGCTTCTACTTTGGGCTCCACAGCAAGAAAGACTGATGTAATGGTGTCAGCTGCCTTACTTTATATTACTGATGACCTGACATCAGTCCTGAAGCAACAGCAGCCGACGCAGAAATACTAAGACTGGTATTCGGGCCAGCCGAGGGCTACCCTGGCAGGGATAACCCAAATGTGATGACTGCAACAGTGAAACACGAAGAACATCTTTCTTCTTTTTGCAAGGGAACTGGACCAGTTCCTGAGTCCTCCGAAATAAGTAGTTGTGGTTCCTGCCAGAGAGACAGAACCTACCTCTGACTGTACCACCAGATTTTCATCATCCTCAAGGGGTACGTTGGAGAGAGAAGGTGCAGCTGAAGTGGACTCGGGCTTAACTTTGCCTATATTCCTCTTCAAAGAACTGACAGAACCATCCATTGATTCCCTAGCCAAACGCTTAAGCCTCTGGTTTTCTAGATATAGGGTTAAGGCAGACAGCCGACTACGTAAAGTCTTAGGGACAAAGGCCTGGCAGACAGAGCAGGACTGATGGCCTTGGTAGGCCCTAAGCAAAACAAACAGAGCTTGTGAATATCCTTATGTGGAATTTGCCTTCCACACCTACACTTCCTCTTTCTGGATGACATGAACAATAACAAAAGGCAGAAGCAACTAAATACATCCCCAATGGGGTACTTATCTGAAGCTAAAGAACAAAATGCAGTTTCCAATGGCAGACCAAGCATACGAGTCAATCTTTCTGAATGGCAGCGAAAAAGTTCTGAGGATTGTACGTGTGGATGTCCGTTTTATGGCTGACATTCTAGTAGCCTACATGCGATGTCCCATGTACATGCAGTACCCTGAAGCTTTTGTATACAAGCCGGACATCAGGTCAACTAGCGAAATACTACCCATATGTAAAGAATACTGCAACAGTGAATAGAAGGACATCAGAGATTTACCATTTATAGGAAGTGATAAAAAAAAGGCATCTGGCAGCTAGAATTTTGGAATAATCAATGAGATAATAATAATAGCATATCAGTAAATTATCAGATCTGAGTTTATTTGACTATACTACTTGGTCCAAAGGCCATTTTTAGTTGTAACCTGGACCAAAAGGCAGTAATACCTTTTCAAAACATTTACAAAGCAAGTTACCATCTGTGGTTATTTTAAGCCAACAATTACATTCAGGATACATTATGACTCACATTTACAGTTCAATAACTACTATATATAATCTGTATAAAGAAGTACAAATGGAAATGTTTATGAAAGAATTAAATATGCCGAGGTAGGTGAGGCTCAATTACTAACAGGATACAAGGAGATGAGATAAAAATGGTGATTTATAATGAATCACCAGTAAAATCTCCAGAAATAGATGGTATTCCTGTGGAAGTGCTTTTAATAGTATTTTAAAAGGAGAAGCACCAATATCCTGGAAGAAAGCTGTGGTGGCTGTTATATCAGATTCAATTTCAAATAGGCCCATTCCGATCCAAAACCATGACTATAAAGTATTTATGTACATAATGGGTAAAAGAATGGCAAAGCTGATTTCAAAATGAATAGATATGGATCAATGCAGTTTTGTGAGGAGGAGGCAAACATTTGACAACATTAACAGAACAATGATTATCCAAAGGGAAGCAAAATGTAAATGTAAGAAAATACCGCTGTTGTTGGTGGGTCTGCATGCAAGAAAGCATTCATCAGAGTAAGCTGGGACTTTGAGTAGGGAAACAGAAGCATTTGCATTTCCTGACAAAATAATAAGGTTGATTAGGAAGATATATGAAGGACATGAGGTGAAAATTAAAGTGGGGGTTCCTCTCTGATAAGTTCTGTTTGAATAGGGGAACCAAGCAGAGGTGTCCTCTTTCCCTTTTTTAATTTGTGTTATATTTTGAACCACTGGCAAACAAAATAAGTGACTCAGAAATCCAAGGATATAACTGGTATGGTAATCAAGAAAAGTTGGCTTTATTTGCAAATGATATTATTTTGTACCTGATAAAACCAGAAAAATGACATTTCAGTGTTGTGAAACATTCTGAGATAGTTTCAAGTCTTTTTCGGATAAAACATTACTGAAAATAAAACAAAGGCAATAGCTGTAAACTATGTACCCACACACACACATTTGTTCAGCAATACCCATATTTATGGGGACATTTTAAAATGAAGTACTTAAAAGTATGGTTAAAAACAATTCTGTTATGGCAGCTAAGGATATGTGGGAAGAGACTAAAAAGAGAATACAAAAACTGAGAAACTGGAAGCTTTGTTTCATGGATATGGATAGCAAGATACAAGCAATGAAAATGCTTTTAGTCCCTTTAGTTTTATACACATGTCAGGTATATTTTTAATCAAGAAGAGAAGTTGTGGATAATAATTAATACAGAGTTGACGGATTTTATCTGGGAAGGGAATAGAGCAAATGAAACAATGTAGTTTGGGATTACCTGATTTGAAGGGGTATTTCAGATCTACACAGTTAAGGCTCCTAGACATAACACAGGCAGAAAGCTGGAATTCAAAGTGGAAAGGGATTATGATGAACCAGGGGAAAGCTCATTTAGGAAATGGGATTTTGGTTGCAGATCCTTAAGGAAAACAACAATAATCACACAGAATATTATTTTTATAAAATATCAGAAAGTATTCTAAGAACAAAGCCAACACGGGAATGGGGACAGGAGATTCTGCCAATAGTGATTACTGCCATTAGGGGTAGAGAGAAAAGGCAAGAGGAGCTGTAATTTATAGCAGAAAACTGGCAAAGGAACTAAAGTATTGGCAGCAAATAATTAGAGAGGGAAAGGTAACAGAATTGGAAGAGGGCAAGTATTCATTTGAACTGCAGGCTAGATACTGCCTATTCTCTGATACCAATCCTTGATACAGAAGGCAAACAGAAAGGAATAAGGGGATCCTAAGTGAAAGACCAGCAATGGTAGAGTATTTAGTGGAATCTAGAACAGAAGCTGCTATTAAAAAAAGGATAATTGGTAGGGTATGTGACACCAGGGAAATAATGCCAGTCCAACTATCTGGAATTTTGTAAATTATATGTCACTTGAAAATATTAATATGATTTATATAGAAATGTGACACTGCCAGCCCACCTATCTGGAATTTTGTAAATAATCATGTCATTTATGAATACTAATATGATTCATATGCTTGTCTTACAAATATGACAGAACTGTATGTTATGTGTATATTAAACTACTGGTGCAGAACTGCATGTTATGTACTGAGCTTCAAGAATGTAACCAGTCCTGTGGAAAACCTCATATATCATACCACTCCAGAAAGGCGGCCCCTCCATAGACCTTTCCAACTATCGACCAATTGCAATTCTCTCACCCCTCTCTAAGATCCTAGAAAGATGTATTCATCACCAGGTTCCTCTCCTATCTTCTCACCAACAACCTTCTCTCCTCAACCCAACACGGATTTCACCCATCCCACAGCACCACCACTGCCCTACTCAAATTCACCAATACTATAAACTCCCACAGGAATCTAGGTAAATTTGTCTCAGCTACCTTCCTAGATTTAGCCAAGGCATTCGACACAGTCTCACATAATAAACTACTGTCTTGCCTCTCTGACCTCAAACTTAACAACCCCACCCTCCTCTGGTTTGAAAGCTATATAGATAACAGCCAACAATCCGTCAAATGGCATAACTCTCTATCCCTCCACTCCCAACCTCCTTAGGCGTGCCACAAGGATCAATCCTAGGATCCCTTCCTTTTTAATATCTTCACAAACCAACTCCACTCAGCTACCTCTAAAGTCGACATAGTCCAATACGTTGACGACACAACTCTCATATGCTCTGCACCCAACAGCCAACCTCTCCAACAAAAAGCGCAAGAAGCCCTCTCTGAAATAGAAAACTGGCTTAACAACTCACACCAAATCCCAAGAAACACAACTAATGCTATTCCACTCTACTAAAATGAGCAACCTTACCTTCTCTATACTCTCCACCAGTAAAACCCAAATCACCCCTGTCACTGAGGCTAAACCCCTAGGAGTTACCATTGACCAGCAACTCAAATTCACAAAGCACATATCAACAACCATCACTAAAGTCCACAAAAAGCTAGGTTCCCTCTATCGCTGTAAAAGTTATCTAACCACCGAATCTCGAATTGCAATAGTCAGGACCCCCCTCCTATCTACTCTACTTTATGCATCCCCAATTCTAACTAATCTTTACAAAACTGACCTTAATAAACTTTCCATCTGTTACAACAAAATTGCTAGATTTGCTACCAATGCTAAATCACGGTTCCACCATTGCCTTTCCCTACAAGCCTTGCACTGGCTTGAATTTACGACCCTATTAAGGTACCATCAACTCAGCCTAGCTCATCTAATTCTGTACTATCCCGAGAAAACCCCTGATCGGACTGGCATGCTGAACTTCTACAATTCAAACAGACAATTTCGGTCCTCCAACAAAGCCTTAATAGAAACCATCACATGTAAAAACAACTCTGGGGAATCACTATTTGCCCATGAAACAGCAACAATATGGAATAACTTTCCCCCCGACCTTAGACTACAAAACTCCACACCCTCCTTCAAAAGCCTACTTAAAACATACCTCTTCAACAACCATCTATGCACCTGTAATTGACCCTCTGAAGCCTCATCCACTTACTATTTCTACACCCCACCTGTCCTGGACAACACAAACAACACCATCTAACTATACCTCTCCATGTGTGAACAATAACCTATATATGAGTGTATATATGTGTGTGTGTGTGTGTGTATGCATATGTGTGTGTATATATATATATATATATATATATATATATATATATATATATATATATATATATTATACTCTTGCATGTATATTTACTTGAATGTATATATGGAAAACTTAAACATTTAGATACTCTTATTCAATTGTGAAATATCTTGCAATGCTTTAAAAGGTTCCTATCTACTCTCAATGTATATTCTGTCCACTTGTATTTTCAACCAAAAGAGGGAATACCCTCTTATTGTATACTAACGGCTGTAAAGTCTCTAATCTGTATGCTACTACTCTGTAATGTCTCATTTGTAAATTTTTCTTCTCTCTGTAAACGTATGGAGTTTTTCTCCCCAGGATTCCGCTGAAAACAGACACTTGTCCAGTCGGACTATCCTGGCAAACAAATGTTAAATACATAAATAAATAAACCACAGTGTACCCTACTGGAAAATAATTGAAATGTATATAAACTATATACCTGTGCAAATATATGTTTTAATAGCAGAAGCTGGAACATACAGAGTTAACTTGCAAAACTTCAAGAAAATAAGTTGAAATAAAAAAGTGTTTTATGATGTGCTATAAAAGTTAGTTAATGCAGTAAGGAGACAGGATGTCTAGAGCTAGAAGTTTCTTTCTATTATCTTGAAACAGAAATAATTACTAGGTTTAATAAAATGTAAAGTGGTTTTATTGCTCTGTGACTTCCTAACAGCTGCACATCTGGGAGATAATTATTTTTAACACAGAGCTGTTAATATCTGTTTAGTTTGAGAACTGAAGTCAGGTGACAAAGAGTGATGTTGTCCAAGCTAACCCAGCAGTAATGTTAATTATTAATTTAAGAACTCTCTCACAGAAAGTCTGGGCATTTTGCATCTTGTCTTGGATCTAGAAACATCCATTAAGCACTTCTCATCTGGATTGGCCTTGCTCTGTAAGTAAATTATTTAGGGCATATTATCTTTTAGATATAGATAGGAATATAGTAAAGATTAGTTTAGATGTTTTCTGTATTTATTTGAGACACTGTCCTGCAATGTTGTTTTAAAATACTTCCTGTGATTCTGAACTCTGCATTTACTGTGTTGTTGCTTTTATTTACTATTAAATATATTTAAACATATCTTTGTGGCTGATATTTGTGAGACATATTTAAGCTCTTAAAAGTACTTGTGTATGTACTTGGTAACACTGTACAGACCACTCCTAAATAGCCTTGAACGTCTTGGTCACACTTAGCATTTGGATAATAGTAACATTACACAGTAGGATTGGACACCCTTTGGTAAGGGCCTTATAGTAGCTGATAAGTAAGGGTGTGTGGTGGCAGCTGGTACTACCTTACATTCTGGGCAAAAGGGGGCATAGCTAGTAAACCTGTGCCAACCTTTCCCAGGTGTGTGTGTTTGTATATCAATCAAACCTCAAAGTGTGTATGTGTGTGTCATCTACTTGGATAGGGACACGAAGCACTGGTTGGACAGACAGGGTGCTGGAGGTCTCAGCTTGGCCATTCAGCTGAGATCTTAACCATATAGATATGCCAGTGGGGAGACTAATTGGGGAAATGGAGAAAGAGGGATAAACAAGCCCCAGACTGACTGTGATCTCAGTGTGCTCTTAAGGCAAACTGTACTTTACTGTGTGTGTACTTGTCATCCCTCCAATGTGTACGTTCCTCACTGGTGCTAGTGGTAAGGATTGAGGCTCCTTGATTACTGGGCCAGTGCAGGCATGTCACAGAGTATATAAAATATTGCATGATAAATACAGGAATAAATCAAAAAAGGTTAGAAAGGAGTGGAAAAGAGAGTGGATAAGCAATTCACACAGAAACAATGAGAGGATATATGTATGGTTCCTGAATATACAACAAAATATAGAAGATTTAGGATCAATGCTTGAAATGTCTGCATATGTGTTTTTATACCTCAAGCAGACTCCAAAGAATGTTTCCTCGGGTAGATTGCAGATGTGTAGGTGTGTGGTGGGGAAATAGAGGTAATTGGAAACATATTTTCTGGGAGTGTAATGAGTTGGGAGACTTTAAGAATTCCCTGCAGATGACTCTGTCAGAAATACTGGGTGAGTAAATTGGTTTAACTAAATAAATTATTTTTTGAGCTGCGATACAGAATCAGAATTGTCTAGACGTAGTAAGTCCTTGCTGAGTATAATTTTTATGGCTGTCCAAAAACCAATTACTAGAAAATGGAAGCCAAAGTTTAAACCAACCGTACTCGTAGTAGTGAATTTAGTAACACAGATAAAAGAACTGAAAGTGCTATCTTCAGAAAAGGGTAAGAGCACAATACATATAAAAATGGGAATTGTGGGAAAAATACATGCAAAATAATATTTTGGAGGAGGAATGATGTTTCAGGAACTGAATGAGCTATGTAATGTTTGACTGACAATGACTACATAGAAGATTATAGGTGACGTACAATGTCTGCAACTGAAAATATGTCAGTATGGTTTGTTTTCATTTATATAAATGCAGGATTGCCTATGTCATAAATGATAAATCAATAAAGATGTTTTTTGTTTAAAAAAATAAATACTATAGATCTGCTTTTATAGGAATATTTACACATATCATGGCATACTGTACAAAGATACTAATAAAATTCATTAACTAGATACATTCATTTGCATATATCCCATGTGCCTCTGATACAAGAGGTTTGGGAGGTCACTCAATGGAAGTTCTAGCTTTGCTGGAGTTTTCATTTTGTTTTTACTGATTGTTTTTTCAATGACCTTCTCACTTATTGTTTTAACTAGATACATGAATGTTTATGAAAATCAAATCACTGCATTACACAGAAGAATACTAGCACTATTTATCTATATATTTTGAATGGCTACATGACTGTCTCTATACATCATGGCTGCACACTGCTGAATACAGTGTCATTTTCAGTAGACAGCTTAGGAATGAATTCTCTACGTCTAACCTGATCCCTATAACAACTGCATTTATATTTGCTAGTAAGATGTGCTTTCAAGAGCTTCTGAAAAAGATTTAGCTTGCTTTTTATATTTTGTCTAGTAGATTTGTCCAAAATAGGAACAGCATAGAACAAAAAGCCAACAGACTAAAAATAGGTTCTGCTATGACAGACAGTTGGAGTCTCAGACACAGGATGTACAAGATTAAGCGTTTTTGCTCTTTAATAAAGGTTTCAACAGAACTTCATCAGAATTTAAAATTTAACGCTATCAACCAGTTTTAAAAAAGTACTACAAAATCATATGACGCAATAAACCACCAATCACATTACTGTATCCTTAAATTAGACCAATACCAGTGAGTCTCTGAAATACCGGAAATGAGTAAAATGTTTAAAATACAATACTTGTATCAAGTTGGCTTCTTTAACCCAGTACTGTAATGATTAAAGTTTTTGCGTAAGCAAGAAGCATTTAATATTAATCCTCTCATTTAAGCCTGGGTATTTATCTGAATGCAGTTTAATCTAACAACATGATTCACAGCACTCAAACCATACTTTGTAGTTCCCTGTAAAGTCTTCCAAACTGACGTCATTGAGTATAAAAAAAGTAAATTTCTTAAAGGAAGGGCACATTAAAGAATGTTTTGCAAGTGCATTGCTTGGATCTTTGTTTTTGACTGCAAGGGTGTGTTCACATATTCTACAGTTAAACTTCCTTATAGTCTTTCCCACAAAAAAAAAAAAACAAGACTCGCAAATAGCAAGGTAAATTACCCCTTGTGAATTACAGTTATTTCCCTCCTTAGAGCAAATAGTCATGTTGAGCGTGTTGATATGTACGTTCGAAATGTTATTAATGAAACGGCACTGTTTGCACCTCCCACATTTGAAAGTGCCCGGTGTGTGCTGTTGGGGGGTGGGTGGGGGGGTCCTGCTCAAGCAAACATTTAATATTATGTGTTCTTTTATATGTGAAGAGTGGATGGTTTCCTTGTACCTTGGTCAGAGCACCATTCTCCAAAATAATCTTCCAGTTTTCTTTCAGAAAATCCTTGATTAGGGACATCTCAATAGCATTTGGAAGAGGGAAAGCGATTTATAGTCAGTCAAAGATTGTGAGGCAATGGGTGTGTGTTTTTCAACTAAGTTTTCTACCACAGACTTGCAAAGGACTGGTTTTGCTGAAGTAGATCTAAGCAATGAAACTTTATTCTGGATCTTAATTAACCAATCCAATTCATAGCCTCTTGCTAGGAAAAAGGTTCTCAGGATGAGCAATTTGGGTTTGAAAGTTTGATCGTTGCTAGTCAACCTGCTTAAACTGATGAATTGCCCCTTTACAATTCCTTTTTTCATGTGGTGGGGATGGAGACTCTTTTTATGTAAATATTGGTTGATGAAGGTGTTCTTTCTGAAAATGTTGCTTTTCACAGTCATGTCTTTGTCAACTAGAGTTAAAGTGATGTCAAGGAAGTTGACTGACTTTCCAAAGCTATTCTTGGTGAACTTTAAAAATGACATGCTGCTGTTCACAAATGAGAAAAGCTGATCAAACTCTTCAATAGACCCCTTCCACGCAAAAAAAAAAAAAAAACTGTGTGTACCTATGGTAGAAAAGAATCTAGGAAAACAATGGGTTAGATTTTAAATATTTTTGCTCCCAAAGTGCCATGGCAAGATTAGCAAAGAGAGGAGCTACTCTGGCTTCCACAGCATCCCCTGTCTTTTGCTTAAATGGTCTGCATTACACCATTCCAAACTCCCTATCTGTGTTGCTATACTTTTAATACTATTCACATTTACAGAAAGCACTCCAAAATTTTCATTTTACATTTCCTTAAATTCATGGATTCATAAACTCATAGCTAACTACACTAGGCTGGCTTTCTTAATAGGCCATTCTAAGCCTAGCCAATTTCCCTCTCAAAAGTGAGAATGAAACATTTGTACCCTGTGGGAAGAAATAGCCAGGGAATTGTTATGGCTAGGCTTGTATAGGCCCTAGGGCCGATAGCCTAGTACCAACCTATGAAAACCTTAACCATTATACCAAAACCCAATCATTAGCTGTATATAGTCTTTTTCATCCATTTCATTTCTTTTTTTTGCTTTGCACTTATCCCTTTACATTTTCTTTTTCCTGTCTTTTACCCTTTCACCAACAGAATTCTATTTTATTTACTACTTCCCGATTTATTCTTCTTCATCACTTATTTCAGAACCCTCTTCTATGCCCTCTTTATTATCTTTTCTCATCTAATTTGTCTTCTATTTCTACTACTTCTAACATTTATTCCCTTTGTTCTTCTTCTCTTCCTTTTTCCTTACTCTTATTTTTCTTTTTGCAATCTATCCATAAATCTCCAATTTTGTTACATTTGTAACATTTCAATATATTTTTTTTTTTGCATCATGTCCCATTCCTCCACAAATACATTTTTTCTTTTACCACAGTTACTTATCAGGTGTTCTTTTCCACAAAAAATGTTTTGGATTGTTCCCAGTATTTTATGACATCCTTATTCCCCTCCACATTTATCATGCTTGGTATATGTATACCTTTCTCTTTTTCTATTTTAACACAATATTACAATCCCCTCCACTAGTCCATAAACCCCTTTTATCATAAACTTTTGCAATGTCCAGCACTTCTTTACATAACAGTCCTTTCAAAGTTTTTCTTTTCACCTCTGTTCGAAAATGTACACAAATTTTCTTTTTTGTTTCTCTGTTAAATGATTTTATCCCATAAAAATCACACAGGTTACAATCTTTCTTTTTTTTGCATACTCTCCAAGAAAATTGTCAATTAAAAAATGGTCTCAAATATAATGTCACAAAATCTCTCTTTGTTAATAAGAGTAAATGCTCTTACCTCATGTGGTTTTACACCCAAAAGAGCTAGTAAATTGTCACACACTTCATACACGTTCATTTCTTTGTCTTCTTTTTGAATCCTTACCAAGTACTTACTCCCCCTTTGCCTTCTTTTACTCTCTCTACGCATATTTTCTTTTCATTCTCAATACTATTTTTCAGCATTGTCTCTGCATCCTCCTTTTGTATATTCTACATAATGTCCCACCAGGAAACATCTTCTTCATTTTCTGGCTCACTATGCATCACCATTTCCTTAAGTAAATCATGCCACAGTCCACCTAACTGAAGGGTTGTAATTATACATCCATCATATTCCAATATATCCTCATCAAAAAGATTTCTTTGAAACATCTCCTCAGAATCCTGCACACATTCTCTGGTCTCAATATTTGCTTCCTCCTCCATTTCTCTCACCACTCCATTATCTCCTTCTTTCTCCATCTATCTCCCTGTTTCTCATCTCATTTTTCTTCTATTTCTACTGCTTCTAAAATTTCTTCTCTTTGTTCTTTTTCTTCTCTTTATTTTTCCTTATTCTTGTTTTTCTTTTTGCAATCTATCCATAAATCTCCAACTTTGTTACATTTGTAACATTTCAGTTCATTTTTTTGCATCATGTCCCATTCTTCCACAAATATATTTTTTCTTTTATCTCTGTTACTTATCAAATGTCCTTTTCCACAAAAAAATGTTATGGGTTGTTCCCAGTATTTTATGACATCCTTATTCCCTTCTACATTTATCATGCTTGGTGTATGTATACCTTTCTCTTTTTCTATTTTTAGCACAATATTACAATCCCCTCCACCAGTCCACAAACCCCTTTTATCATAAACTTTTGCAATGTCCAGCACTTCTTTATATAACAATTAAATATGTCCTTTCAAACTTTTTCTTTCCACCTCTGTTCGAAAATGTACACACATTTTCTTTTTTGTTTCTCTGTTAAATTATTTTATCCCATAAAAATCACACGGGTTACAGTCTTTCTGTTTTTCATACTCTCCAAGAAAATTGTCAATTAAAAATGGTCTCAAATATAATGTCACAAAATCTCTCTTTGTTAATAAGAATAAATGCTCTTATCTCATGTGGTTTATACCCAAAGGAGCAAGCAAATTGTCACACACTTCATACATGTTCATTTCTTTGTCTTCCTTTTGAATCCTTACCAAGTACTTCCATTTTTCATTTTCTTTTGCCTTCCCTTCTGCTATGCCCTCTTGGCCTTCTTTTACTCTCTCTACACATATTTTCTTTTCATTCTCAATACTATTTTTCAGCATTGTCTCTGCATCCTCCTTTTGTATATTCTACATAATGTCCCACCAGGAAACATCTTCTTCATTTTCTGGCTCACTATGCATCACCATTTCCTTAAGTAAATCATGGCACAGTCCTCCTAACTGAGGATTGTAATTATACATCCATCATTTTCCAATTCATCCTCATCAAACAGATTTCTTTGAAACATCTCCTCAGAATCCTGCACACATTCTCTGGTCTCAATATTTGTTTTCTCCTCCATTTCTCTCACCACTCCATTATCTCCTTCTTTCTCCACGCCATCTCTGCAACTGGAATGGAAAAGTACAGTTGTGTACACTTACCATAAATGTACATGTTCGAGGTATTCACTGTTGCAGTCATTACATTTGGGTAATCTGCCTGCAGGTTGCCCTCAGTCGGCCTGATTAACAAAGTCTTGGGTCCTGTGTCGGTTGCTGTCCCTTCTTCCATGACGTCAGGTCATCAGGGGTATAAAGCATGCAGCCGATGCCATTACATCAGTTTTTCTTGCCCCAGATGTCAGGTGCCCCCCATAATGGGGAGCAAATCAACATAAAAACACAAAGGTATACCTCCAACAAAAAGCAAACACATCAAAAAGGCTTTTAAGCATAGTAAAGGAAAGTAGAGGTTGCCAGAAGAAATTAGGGGGCTGGAGGGAGGGTAACCAGGACTGCAACAGTGAATACACTTGAACATTTACATTTATCGTAAGTGTACACAACTGTACTATGTTCTTCGTGTTTCACTGTTGCAGTCATTACATTTGGGTAGATTCCCAAAGCTATGGTTTGGAGGAGGAGTTTATATAGCATTAGGGCCAGCTATAAGGCCCTGCCAGACAACAGTTGCAAAGCCAGCTCTAGAATTAGAGAAAATAGGCAAATGATAACGCTTGGTGAAAGTATGTACAGAACTCCAGGTAACAGCTTCTAGGATGTCCCTGATAGGAACACCTCTGAGGAAGGCTGCAGAAGTAGATGCAGCCCTGGTGGAGTGAGATCTGATCCCCTGGGATGGTGCTTATAGCAAAAATTAATGCAATGGCTTATCCATTTAGAAATGGTTTGTTTTGAAATAGCCTTCTCCTCTGCCCCTGCAGCAAATGCTACCAGCAGTTCAGATTTTCTTCGAGGTTTAGTCCTGTCCAAGTGGAATCTAAGTTGCCTGTGCACATCCAAGGAATGCAGAATCTGTTCCCCTTTGTTCTGTGGATTGGGAAAGAAGGTTGGCAAATGAATGGACTGATTAAGAGCCACAGTGGATACCACTTTGGGCATGAAGGATGGACTGGTCCTGAGTGACACCCTGTCCGCATGAAAGATGATGAAAGGCTCCACTGCCATAAGGGTCTGTAATTCAGATATCCTTCTAGCTGAAGTGATTTCTAAAAAGAAAGCTGTTTTCCAAGAAAGAAATTTTAAGTCTGCAGTAGCAGCTGGCTCGAAAGGAGGTAGAGTGAGTTTCTCCAATACAAAGTTGAGTTCCCAGGCAGGGGTCGGAGCTCTACTGGGTGGTCTCAAGTTTTTGGCCCCTCTGAGGTACTGCTTGAGTAGAGGATGAGAGAAGAGGGGAGGTTCTGTGTTATAATGAGCTGAAATGGCAGAGGCGTGAATTTTAATGGAGGAAAAAGACAGGCCCTTGTGAAGCATCTCAGTTAAGTATTGCAAACTCTGAGGTAAATTGGGCACTGCTGTGCTCAACCCTTGAGATAGGTTCCAGGCACAGAATCTTTTCCATTTTTCAGCATAAGATTTTCTAGTACTAGGTCTCCTTGCCTCTAAGATGACATCCATCACAGGTTTGCTGAGGGATGATAAGGGTGAATTTAAGTGATTAGCCAGGCTGCAAGGTTCAATGTTGGAAGCTGAGGGTGCAGAATTTGGTTCTCCTGCTGCGAAAGCAGGGAAGGGGTCTGAGACAGGTGCCATGGAGATAACTGCGACACACTGCGCAGGAGGGGGTACCAGTGTTGGCGTGGCCAGTCTGGAGCAATCAAGATCATCCTTGGTTTGTCCTGTTTGACTTTTAGTAGAACTTTGGAGAGCAGAGGCAGCAGGGGGAAGGCGTAGACTGATAGGTTTTTCCAGCTGAAGGACAGAGCATCCACTTTCCAGGCTTGTTTGTGGGGAGTCCTTGTGCAAAAGTTGTCCAACTGGTAGTTCTGTGGGGGAGACAAATAGATCTATGTCTGGGCTCCCCCATTCGCTTGTCAACATGTTGAAAATCCTTGGTTCCAGTTTCCACTTGTGTGGGTCCATGAGGTTTCTGCTTAGTCCATCTACCAGTGTATCTCATTTTCCTGTCAGGAATTAAGCTTGTAGGTGCACTTTGTAGCTCAAGGCTGTGTTCCACAATGCCATGGTTAGTCTGCAGAGGGGGAAGGAATGTTTACCCCCTGCTTGTTTATGTACCACATAACCGTGGTGTTGTACGTCTTTACCATTAGTTGTCCTGGAAGAATGTAGTCCTTGAAGGCTGTCAGAGCATTCTGTACAACTAATATTTCTTTTTGATTGATATGTAGGTGCATTTGACTTGGGTTCCATTTGCCCTGAATACACTTCCCTGCCAGGTGAGCAGGTGAGCCCATGCATAGTCTGATGCATCTGTTGTGACGGTTTGGGTGGCAGGGGGTAGTGTGAATAGTAGTCTCTTGTTTTGGTGGCAGGCCTCTGCCCACCAAAGGAACTCTAGGCGTAGGCGTGTTTCCAGGCTATGAGAATGTTGACTCCATAGGCTTTTTAGATACCACTGTAGTTTCCTCATATGCAGTCTTGCATATGAAATTAGAAGAACTCAGGAGGCCATGAACCCCAAGGCTTGCAGTATTTGTCTTGCAGACAGCAGGGTTTTTGTGGCCACTTGTTTGAAATAGGTTACCAAATGAATTTGCTTTTCTGGCGTGAGGTAAGCCATCTGGGAGGTTGTATTCAAGCTTGCTCCCAGGAATGTAATTTGTTGACAATGTACCAGTTATGATTTCTTTTCATTTATGGTGTACCCCAGACAAGTTAGCACCCTTTTTACAAACTCCAGATGATTCAAACATATGCTCTGGCTTTCTGCCTGAATTAGACAATCGTCCAGGTATGGATATATTTGAATACTTCTTTGCCTGCAAAATGCAATAACTGAAGCCAGGCACTTTGTGAATACCCTGGGTGCAGTAGACACGTCAAAGGGCAGTGCAGAGAACTGATAATGCGTGCAGCCTGCTTTGAAGCATAGGTATCTTCTGCAAGATTCCCTGATTGGGATGTGCAGGTATGCTTCTTTTAAATCTAGTGTTGCCAACTAGGCGTCTTTGCCTAGCATAGGAAGTAATTGGTGAAGAGTCAGCATCTTGAATTTTGTAATCTCCAGAAAGGTGTTTAGAGTAGACAGGTCCAGGATTGGATGCCATGATTTGTCTTTTCTGGGTACCAGAAAAAGTTTGGAGTAGAAACCTTGTCCCTTTTCCTCTTCTGGTACCAGTTGAATAGCCCCCATGCTTAAGAGGGAAAGTACTTGTTTTTGAGCCTCTGCCCACTGATTTGGGGGCAGGTCTGGCCACCCATTTGGTGTTGGCAACGTTTGGAAATGAAATCTGTATCCCTGTGACACTATATTTAAAACCCATTTATCCTGGGTTATGAGTTCCCAGTTCTTTGCATGAAGAGCAATCTTTCCCCCCAAAGGGGCGGTCAAAAGATAAGTACTTGGGAATTTTAAAAGGAAGTCATTGAGACTGTTTATCATAGGGGGGTGTCTTGTTATTTCCAGATTTGGAAGTAGAGGCCCCCCACTGCTTAGTTCTGAGAGTCCCCTGGGACTGAAAACTGGGGTTTTTGCTGTGTCTGGGTTTGGTTTGAGAAGACCTGGAAGGTACTGGAAAGGACCAATTCTTAGTAGGCCAGTGCCTACTAAATCTAGGAGGTTGCACTTGTAAAAACTCTAACAGTTTGCATAGATTTAGCTTTATCTTCCATCTTTTTAAGAACTTCTTCAGCCTTGTTGCCAAACAGGTGGTCCTGATTTAAAGGAGCATCCAACAATTTAGCTTTAACATGATCAGGCAAAGATTGCTCCTTAAGCCAAGCATGCCTTCTAAGCACAGACCCAGTAACAGCAGCCCTGCAAGAGGCCTCTAAAGAATCAAAACCACATTGCAAAGTATGTTTTCCAACTTGTTCAGCAGAATGCATTAAGTCCTGTAACTCTATTTTCCACGCAGTCAGGAATTAACATCATTTTCTGTTTCAGCAGTCCAATAACACGTTGCTGATATTTTAACATATGAAATTGGCAGTTTAAAGCTGTGATAGCCAAGGTTGCAGCAGTATAAACCTTTATACCCCATCTATCCAGCGCCCTGGAGTCTCTATCAGAAGGGGTAGGATTTTTAGCAGTAGAAGCCTTAATGCCGTTGGGCCCCTGAGAAATAGTCTCTGGATCTGCAACAGGATTTTTGAAAAGGAATTTGTGGGACTCAGGAACCCTGTAGTATCTGGCGGGTTTACTAGGAGCAGGAGGCATGGAATCAGGGGCCAAACCGCATTCCGAGAAAACATCATCAACAATGTCTAGTACAGGAGGTATAGCCAAAGGCCTATGCTGAGGTAGAAGAAGGAAATCCCTAAGCCTCTTTTTTGAATCAGAAAATTCCTGACTTTCCCAGTGAAAATGCTCCCTTAAAGTATGTAAAGTTTCCCCAAAAGAAAAATCCTCAGGAGGGGAAGCAGAGGGAATAGAATCCTCTGCATCAGAATCCTCATATGTAGGCATGGACAAATCTAGGTAATCAGAAGAGTCAGAAGAAACAGAATCCTGATCAGAAGATTCATACTCAAGCTCAGCTCTAGGCCTCTTGGGGGTGGCTAGCCCTGATTAGAGTTATTAGATCTTCAGCCATTTTTATCATTTGTTTTTTAGGCATAGGGGCCTGAGCATGTGGCCTGGGTGTCGTTTTTTTAGACATGGATCGAAATTTAGGCATTAGTAATGGAGGTGTCGATTTAATATGCAAGTCTGTAGGGCCTGAATACACCCTCAGAAGCCGGTTCCTGCACAGCGGCTCCAGACCCATCCAAAGTAGAGACATCCACGGGTTCCATAGTTGAAGTATCTCATGGCATACCGGACTCCGAATGGGTCTCAGTAGAGGCCTTTGAATTAGAAGTATTGGGTATCAGGGGGCTGCAAAAGCGCCTCACTGAGTACGGGCGAACTGGCGACTGGCGGATTTTCAGACAGATATGACAAGGAAATGGCCCTGTCAATAAATATGTATTTTTTAAAATGCCTTTACTGAAGTTGCAATGTATTAAATATGTATCCAAAATCAGCAGCAGCATCATATCACAATCATATACTTACTGAGTTTACATATTCACTTTTTTTATAAACTTTTTTTACATTTCCAATTATAAATATTTTCCATGCAATAAACGTAAATGATATTTGCTGCTGTCATTGTTGCACCATTTGCAACTATCCTCAACATTTCTTTCTTTCCCATCACTCTGGTCCTCATTGTTCAAAAGTTTATCATTTTCCAAATATGACAATAGTTAGAATTACATTCATCTGTATAGGTAATATGTTATAACATTCTATATACGTTATTTACATATGACCTGAACAAGGAAGATAAATAAGAAGAGAAAAAAAACAATCTGTGAAAATATATAGGTTACACATAAGAGTCTGTGTCCATTTTTAGTGTCTCAATAAGAGAAAGAATTTTCTTCCAAGGGTTGTTGATCCAAGTTTTTGGGGTAATTCTCAGTTCTTTGACTTTAATTTCCAGCAGCGCTGTTTCTTCCATTAATCTCAGGAATTCTTCAATGGTGGGTTCTTATGATGATTTCCATTTTCTTGTCATACATTTCTTTGCTACTGCTAGTATAGTCCAAAGAAGATACAAGTCTTTTTTTATTCTGGTCCTCATTGTGAAGGTAATGGTCTCACACATTCCATTTAAGGATATTCCCCTTGTTCCTTCCCCTTTGTAACAAGACTAACTCCAACTGCATTACTTCCTTTATAATACTTACATCTTCCATGTTCAGCCTAACCCATGACTGCTACTTTCTGGTAATAATTTTTTGGTTGATAACATAATTAAAATCAATAAGGCTTTCTTATGTCTTAACAAGCTAGTTCTCCTACTTCAATTTAGTATCATCTCTTTAATAATTTCTGCTTGTTCACTCACCATCTACCCTAGGCCATTATGCAGTATCATCTTTAAACTCTATCATTCAAGTCTGTGAACTGCAAAAAAAAAAAATGCTCCCAGTCTCCCTCGTCACTCTCCACAATTCAGAATTCTAGCAGATACTCTGAACCTGAGGGAAGATGCGATGCATTCTGTTTTAGGTATATAAATATTTATAAAAGAATTTCCATGCAAACATCATAAACCCTTTTTATTTAGTTACAGATTCTGAGTTCCTACAGACATCCTGTAATATCCTTTATAATTTGTCAACCTAGCCTTGTCTCCTAATCCTGTCTGAATTCATCTGGTTGATTTTTGTAATTATCATGTACAATTATATACTCCCTACTAGTTATCCCTATTTTCATACTGTTGCCTTTCTACCATATATTCCACCATGGTAGCAGCACCATGGCGCACAGGGATTAAGCCCTTTTTGCATCCCAGATGACCCATGTTCAATTAATGGCACAGATGCCACAGAGGTTGCAGGGGAAGGATTGGAATAAGCAACATGTCATCAAACCTATCCTGGGGAAAACAGGCAGCCTAGGATTGCTGCATATGAGCTTGGCCAGCTCCAAGCTGCATAAGAGGTGAGACACTTAGTCAAGAGGTCGCACAAGCACCTAGGGCAGCGATCATGGGTCTTGCAAGGCTGTTGTGAGGGAGCGGGAGTTGTGGCACACTTCTGCCAGTATGACACTGCATCAACATGAATCTCTTTGTGGGCTCCAGACAAGAGGTCGGACTGGGCCTGGGAGTCGCTAAGGCATGTGCAGTAGACCAAGTGAAGGTGAGGAGTTGGTGACAGCTGCTAGTGAGCTGTGGGGAGAAAAGAATATTCTACCAGGGTCAGCCACTCTCCTAAAAGTCCTCTATCTCTCTCTCTCAGTCTACATTCTGTTATGACTCCCAAGAATAAGAGCCTCTCCTTATCACACAATACAAGCAATTCATTTCCTTCAAAAAAATCTCTTTGCCTTCCCCATAAGTAAATTGTTCACAGTACCTTAACTCCTTTGCTTACTTCCTCCAGATATTTCCCACTGTTTCGTGTCTACTTTCTGTTCCTTTATTTGAAAGTACTACTGATTTTTTTTGTGTCTTTCGGCTTTTCCCGGTTAGGGGTCACCACAGCGGAACTCCGGTCCGCTAATGATTGGCAGTAGACTTTCACATGCTGGCTTGCCGGGCCTAACGCACAACCTTCAACAAAGGAACGCCCATTCACGCATATTGACACACAGAAGACGCTCTAACTGAGAATCGAACGGGCAACGTCTAACTGTGAGGCAACAATGCTACCGCAGCACCACCACTACTGATAAAGGTCATTATTCCATATCCACACTAGCTTATTTTTCAGTATACTGCCTGCTGCTTTTATATACATAATGTTCTATCTGGTTGTTTTTATTCTCGTCCATCACCCATTTCCAATGAAACAATTTCTAACTTTGGCAGTCCCTCCATGCCTCATCATCATATCTTTTCATTTTAGTTTATACCTGTAACATATGAAATAACCTTTAATTGCATAGTCTTGAAGCACCCCTTTAAATCAGATAACCCTGTGCCCATTTGCTCCATTCCTAGGATAAATGTATCCCACACAACTGTTTGCTTCCCAAATAAAATTCTTCAATTGCTTATTTATTTCTTGCCATGATTTATCATCTGGATGGTAGAAATATACCTGACCACCATACAGAAGCAAAGGGACCAAAACATTTTCAGTGTTTATATCTTACTATCAGGATCCATAACCATAAACTTCCATTCCTTTAACTTCTGGGATATCTCCTCTTTAGTTTCTTATCACATCTCATTTGTCACTACTAATGAGTTTTTACTAAGTTACACTCCTATGTATTTCATTTTTTTCATGTGCCAAGGTAGGGAACTGCTGTACTAATTCAGGTGTGATCATGTAGCTTACGGCTATGGCTTTTGTTTTATCTACATTTATTTTATAACCAAACAAATTTGGAATTGGCTCAAATTATTCCACAACACGAGGATATCCAGCTCTGGATTTGCCAAACAGCCTATGCTACCTGCAAACAATGCTATTCTTTACTGTCTCCCTTTCAGCTCACATCTTTGGATGTTTGCACCTCTTATTTTTTTATTGCAAATGGCTGTGCATGTGTGTGTGTGTCTAAACACGCACACACACACACACACACACACACACATATATATATATATATATATATAGAGAGAGAGAGAGAGAGAGAGAGCAAGCAAAATAAAATGGGTAAGAAGAATGCCCTGCCTTGTTCCTCTAAGCAAACTCAATTTAGCACACAAAATCCTCCCAGTGCATGCTCTGATAGATACACCTTTACCCTCACTTCTGACCCTGTATATATCTTCCTTATTAATTCAAACACAGCCACTACTATACACAGAGATTCTTAACTTGCCATGTATGGTCATTTTTGCGCCTCTGCATCTTTCTGAATCATTTGAGTTCTATTAATGTTACTTTGATGATGTGAGGTAGTGCCAGCTATGCCAGAAAGAGTAAGTCAGTGCATGTGTAATATATGCCAGCATAACTAGCTGGAGTTTTGTAAAGAATTTTTTGAATATGAAACTGATTTGTACATAAGCTTGTGTTAAAAAAATGTATTTGTAAAATTGCTTGTGCTGGACAGAAAAGAAATATACGTGTATGTCAGACTGTATTGTAACTGATGGAATGTATACATGTTAACAGAGGCTGATGGAAGGGAAGGGGTTAAGCTCAGCTTTATCTCACAGGCTTTAATGCCGCAAAGATGCAATATTTAGGCTGGGACCCTGCTCTTACTGTCCTTAGTGGTGAACTAACTGCTTCCCCTGGAGTAACAAAGAATGGCTGGTTAGTCTCTACAGGAAGGATGAAAGGATTACAATTGTTTTACACTCTCCAGATGCTGGAATAAGTCTTAGCAGGGTTCTGGGTGTGTATTATGACACATCCATGCTAGATCCTGGCTCAATTTCAAGTGAGGGGGGGTAGTGTGGGAACCAGAGAATCAAGTGACCAGCTGAGATGTCATTCTATAGTCAGCAATGAAACTGTATTTAGATACTAGTCTGAGATATGACACTCAGTAAGTAGGGAACAGTAATTCCTCAGTCAGTTACAGTGGGACTAGTTAAATATAATTTTTCTGTATCTGTCGGGAGTCTTTCCATCTATGCTATTTTTTTATATTTTCCTGTGAATTGAAACTCTGGCATTTATTGTAAATAGATATTCAGTATATGACGCTGACCAAGGGCTCTGGGTATGGTTCCTGATCCCCTTATTCCATGGTAAAGCTGTAACTGTGGTTTCTAAATTGTCTGATACCGATTCTTTAAATTATGACAAGGTTAAACAAAGTTTACTGGAATGTTTTAAGTTAACACCTGAAGCTTACAGAAAAAAAGTTTTATGAGCATAGATATAAGGCAGATGAAAGTGTATATGATTATACTGCTGAGCTAAGCAGTTATTTTTCATAGGAGGGTGGGCAGGTGTCAGGTCTCCACATTTGAAAGGCTGGCAGACCTTTTGGTGAGGGAACAAGCCCTTAGCACTTTGTCTGAGGACAAGAAAATCTGGTTGGCAGACCAAGAGTGTAACTCTGCAGATGTGCTGTGGAAAAAAAAGGGAATATCTACTTAGCAACCTGGGCACCACTGCACAAGAAGGGGATACCCAGTGCTGCACATGGATATAAGGGAACCCATGGGGGGCAGCCTAAACCACCCCAACAGAGTCCACCAGTAACAGTGGAAGCCACTAGTTCAGGTACATGGCCAGAATCAAGGTTTAGATGTTTTAAATTTAGCATTGAGAAAGGGTTATACCCGAAAGCTTTGCCGTTTGCTGTTTCATAAAGGTGTTTTTTTTTCTCTATGAATTGTGTCTTATTTATCGATTATTTTCAGCTTTTGTATTTTATTCTGATGTTTTAAATGTAAACAGTGGGGGCCATGTTGCACATAAATGTCCAATGAAGTAAGGTTTGGAGCCAACAAGTGGAATTAACATCATGTCTGGGGTCACTACTGGTACCAAACTATCACCGGGGTTCATATCCTATCTTAGTGGGTGGAAAACAGGCCATTGCTAAGAGAGACAGCTTCTGACATAACCAATGTGAAGCCTGCAGTGGTTAAAGAGGAGAAGTACTTCCTTGGGCAGTCCACTCCAGTCAGAGATTTAGGACAGACCCTATTCCAAATACTTTTGTCCAGGGTTTACCTTGAATGGAAGGGTGGAAATGAAAGCAAGCAAGTAGGTGTGTTTGAGGATATCCCTGCAGATGTCTTGATAGGGAATGATTCTGATAATGCAGTACCTTGTGTGCATGCAGTTACAACAAGTCAGGAGTGGAGACAGAGATGTGGGTCTGGTAGCCTGTGGGAGACCCAGACAGACTTCACACCTGAAGCCGGGGTTGGTGATGTGGCTATTTCAGGGAGGGAGCTACCCTGTAGCAGTGAACCTGAAGGTGAGCCACAGGTGCTGATAGGTACTGATGTTCCACTGGACAGGGGACTGCAAGGGCAGAGGTGAGTGGTAGTACACACGCTGACACTGAGGCAGTCTGTTTTTGAGAACCTGACAACAAAGACACTCATCCACTTCATCTTGGGAACAGTAATTCCTCATTCATTTAGGAAAATATAGTGAGACTAGTCAAATATTGTTTTTCTGCATCTGAGTCTTTCCATCTGCGTTGTTTTTTTATACTTCTTGTGAATTGAAACTCTGGTGTTTACTGTAAATAGATATTCAGTATTTTCATGTTTTGTAATTTATTATGTATTATTAAATATATCTCAACCTTTCATTGTGGCTTGTCTTTTAGAAAATATTTTAACCTCTGAGAGTAATTGCATTTATTTGGTAACACTGTGGCTGCATGCTCCTGAAAGTCTTGCTGCTTGGTGAAACATTACCATTTGTATAAGTATTGATTTTACTAAGAGTAATTGGGTACCCTGATAACAGCCTTACAGTAGCTGTGACAATGAATCTAGTTATAGTCTGGGTGAAGATGGCATAGCTGATAAATCTGTGCCAGCTTTCCCTGGGGGGGGGGGGTTGTGTGTGTGTGAGAGAAAATCAAATCTCAGAGTGTGTGTGTCAGCTACTTGGAACAGGGATACAGAAGACTGATTATTGCAGAAAGAAAGGTGGAGTCTTATTTGGGGCCTGGGGAGAAAGTCTAGCCCCAGGTCTGGAGTGTACTCCCTGTGTATTCTTAAGGGAAATTGCACTTAGTGCAGAGAGTTTCATCTGAAATTACTGTGTGTATCTATTTTGTTCTAAGTGAACGTTCCCCACTGGTGTTAGTGGTGTGGACTGAGGCTCCTTGATTACTGTCCCAGAGGAGGGATGTCACAATTACCAAATGTTTACATTCCCTCTTGTCTTAACAACATTGCTGCTAATCTTTTTGCTAATGCAGACATAAATACTAAATTGTAACTGTGATGTAATACTGAAATTGGACTGTATGAAGTAGGATCTTCAAAAGTTGCTTTCTCTCTAAGTAAATCAGCACCACCGCTTTCTTCCAGGATGAAGGTATCCCTCCCCTTCAAGACACCATTAGATAATTTCTTCCATATCCTTATGATTGTGTTTCCCCTAACTTCCGCATTTCCGTGAATATACCAATCCAGCTCTGGTATCTTACCTATAGCCTGACTGTAAATCACCATTTTAATTCTTACAAATCAATTCTCATTCCACCATCTTTTGCAAGGCCAGGTACACAGTACAATTCTCCATCAAAATCCTATCTATGTCACCAGATAAATCAGCTTGATAAAACATTCATAAAATACCAGAATATTTCCCTAATCCCTTGGACTTGGGGTCCCTTAGATATACTATTGCTCTCTGCACATTCTGCTTTTTTAACTTCTGCACTAAACATTTTTACCATAAAATAATTGGTCTAGTACACCTTTTCCATGTTCATACATATTGTCCAAATACTCGGATACTCTCTCTGACACCTCCCAATTGCTCGTCTTCCTGATCAATGAGATTCTCTAAATTAGTCTGCAGAACTTTAACCCTTGCCAACCATTCATAATATTTTTACCATTTCCTTTATTTCAACTACAACTCAACAATCATTTTTTGTGCTCTTTTTGTCACCTGCAACAGACCATAGGGCCACTCCTCGATTGCCAGGTCTACTGACCCTTCCAAACTTTAATTAGTGGTGATGGGGCCAGCAAGCAGACCAATATGTCATGGTCCTCATCATACTGCTGCTGGGAGTGTTTTCCTATCTTTATCCCCACTCAGTGCATATCCTAATAACAAAATGTAAGTGGGGGGGGGGGAGTACCATGGATGACAACACAGATGTGTTCCTCACTTCTTCAAGGAACTGACATCAGCCTTGTTGTCCTGCCCACCGTAAGGAAGCAGTGTGAGGTTGCTTCCCCAGTCTCTGCCATGGAAATCTAACATTATGTAGCCTCTTTATGTGCCCTTCCTCCTCTCCCAGGAAAGGCATGCCCATCCTTCCCTGCAAGCACTACTGATGCCCAAACCACTAATAAAACCAAAGTCATCTGGAGTACAATCAAATCTTTATCCCTCTACACCACAGTGCTAGCCAACCACAGCTCTAATGTTACCCAAGTACCAGCTACTCATGTGATCTATTTACCTTTTTGCTACTTCTCCAGTCAAATCTGCTACCTATTCTTTAACTACCTACTTTTTCAATAAATAAGTAGGGAAGTGCCAGTGCCTATCTTACTTCACACTACCTGTACTATAAACGTTATAGGTTTCAAATATTTTCTTATGAATCTACTCTCTCTAGTAATAATCTCCCTCCTTGAGCCCATCAGTTAATACATTCTTGCTTAACCCTAATGAGACAGACACCTTCTTAATGACTATGGGCTGCAACCAGGACAAAGACAAGAAGGTGAAAGTGCTTGGACTGAGGATGTCTTTTGATATTAAATGCCATACGTGCTGCTCTGTTTGAAGATGGTGTCTGTGATGATCATGCTGTGGCTCCATATATCTGGGTAACAAAAGGATATCAATGGCACTGGCATTTTCAACCTTCTCTTTTTACTGGTGTCATTTCAGAGACAGAACGCACGCCCTTTTTCCAAGAAAAATGACAATTTCTTTTTTAGAGATGTGGACTAAGATTTGGTAAATGATGCAGCAAAACTGTTCATTAACCTTTCACTGACATAAATGAATGAGACAAGCATTATCACCAAAGTAGCATACTCATTGTTGGTGATCCTTAATAAGACAGATGAATTCAGTGGAAGTTTTGTATGCTAGCTGGTGAACATGCTCCCGTAGGCAACACATGTTCCAGTATGTCTGCCTTGCAGGGTTCTATTTCCAGAAGATTAAATCTGCATTTTTTTTTTCCAATTTACTTTTATTTGGTCTTCTCTGTTGGGGCAATAGTGCTATACTCACTGTTGAGAAGTACTTATGTGGTAAGCAGTTCTTTCTAATCATTCATGTGCTGCCCACTTTACAAACAGGATTGTTTGTTCCTTGTTTCAAGTGAATCCTGCTGGGCATGATTATGCAGCCAGCTTAGAATAATGGCCCCTTTTCTAACCTCATCTTCACACGTATTGAAACTCCATCCTTAAAAGGGCTGTTCAACCAGGGCAGCAACCGCTGAACTCCACCTCTTACAGGTACATCCAGTACCCTCACTGATGGTCCTTTCTGCCTAGTTCCAGCTGTTGGACAACTATCTTCTATTAGAAAAACTCGAAACTTATGCAAGTATAACCTGTTAGTCATTCTGTGACAAATGTACAATGGCATCTTATCTTTACAATTAAAGTTACATATTACCTGCTTGAAATATTCACATTTCCAAATAATCAGTTTCTTATTAGACTATTTTCCTAAGCCTTAATTAAAATATTAAGACTTTTTTTCCCAAAAAAGTAAATACATTTCTACAAGTACTAAAGCACTATTGATGTTATTTTCTAAAAGCAGTAATGCACTCCCCAGGTGGGCATTAACCAAGAAATAATGGTCCATTAGCGGTGAAAGGGTCTTAACACCTGCATTGTGAGGTCTCAAAACAACCCAGGGCAAGGCATTATTTTCCTGTAATGCCCATCTTGTGCAGCAGTATTGCTTTCTTTTAGACAGAGTTAAGACAAATTCATTCCATGGATACCAGCAGAAAATTCAGTATTACCTTATGTAATAACTGGTGATATTTTGCATGGTATAAGCAAAGAACAAAATAAAAGAAACATATAGTCCAAGAAGATTTAAATTATGTGAAAGTATATAAACAATTCTGAAAGCATTTCACATAAGTACAATTAAGCCATGCCCTCAGAAGGATAACCACCCATTTCATTAAAGACCATATCTCTACAGAACATATTTTATCTTATACTGCATAGTACATAACAAAGATGCAAAATCCATCGATCCACAACCCCCTTTTCCCCAAAATGATCCTTGCTTAGTATCTATACTGTGACAAAAAATCCTATATTTTAGCTTTGATTAGCCACCTCTAAAACCTCGCTTAGTGACACAAAGGTATGCGGTTTCTTAGTTTCTTACCTTTGGTACTGCAGCTTGTAAAAGAATGTTTTTGATAGGTAAGGGTGCTGTGTTTATCATTGAGACTACAATAACCAATATATCAGGCCTTCCTGGTGGGCAGTCCTTAGCGAAATGCAGCAGAACTCGAAAGCCTTTCTTATCATATGCGGTCATAGGAAGAACACTGCCTAGCAGACAAGACACATGAAATGCAGTTAAACTTGCAGTGGTGGCAATAACCTCTAAAATGACAATAAAACCTTTAGTTATATCTTTCAACCTACTAATGCAACAACACACAGGCACCAGTATCAGGTAGATCGATTTCCATATGGATTCAGTACAAGTACTCACAAACTAAAACAATTAAAGGACTGTATCTTTGACATAGTTTCTTGTAACTAGACTGTAGTTGCCTAGCAAGGTCCATTATTCAATATGCAGCTGGAACTATCCATAAGATGTCATCATTTATTCATGCCTTAATCATGTAAAAGTAGCAGTCCCTTTATCTCCAGCTCCTTCAACAAACTGGCAAACAATCTTCTACTTTATACTGTAGAATATTAGAATTTCCATAAAGAAAGTACAGCTGTATAAAATCTTACCTTAACAGTAGATGTACTTCTCTTGACTGCTGCAGTATTCTTCACCTTAGAGGTCTCCTGGCAAGGACAGCCCAACATCCGGCCAGTATACCAAAGCCTTTAGAGCTTGTATGTGTCATATGTCACATGTGTGTGCCCTGTAGAGCATAAAGGTGATGTACAGACACAGTTACCCAGAAATTAATTGCCCCAGAAGAGAAAAGTCTCCATACGACAAAGGAGGCTATGCACATCTAGAAGGAGAAAATACAGATGGAAAAGGGGAACTCTTGGCCAGAAGAGTAACCAAATCAAAACCCAAAAGAAAAAGGGGAGTGGAGGGAGGGACCAAATACTGCAACATTGAAGAGAAAGACCTCTACTGTTATGGTAAGATTTTATACATTTGTACTGTGTCCCTCTATATCACTGTTGCACTACTTTTAACATTAGATTCAAAGATTAAAAAAAAAGGTTGTCATTTACGAAACACAAGTGCTATCTAAATGACATTTCAAGCGTCAGCTCTTTTACAGGAGAAAACAAACACAAAAAGACAAGACATGATAGGTAATAAAGAAGAAATAATAACTATAGTACAAAATATTAGGAAGAGTACAAAAGCTCAAGAAAAATAAAAATTGCGGGAGGTGGAAGGCTATGAAGACCCATTAACAAAGCCATGCAAGACGGCTCTATCAAAAACCTGCTCTGAACAAGATCAAAAGTAAAAAGAAATAAAAGATCTCAATGGGGCACTTAACTGATGGCTAGGTATTCAGCATAGCAAAGGGCATTCAGCCCTCTGTGTCTAACATGTGAATATGTCCACAGATTTCAATGGCATGTGCAAAATCATGTCTTTTAAATGTATGGACATATTTACAAGCTACAAAAACAGTAAAAAATGCAGGTCTCCATGGAAACAATCTGATAATGAGAAACTGGCTGTCTGTTTTTCACATCTCCATGAAGACAATCTGATAAAGAGAAACTGGTTACAGTCTGGTGAAGCATGATTGGCTGGGGAAAAAAAAAAGAAGAGAGAAACTGGCTAGGAGACGATGCTCTCTGACTGGTGCCAGAAGCACGGCTTCAAACTGAATGCCAAGAAATGCATCATTATCCCCTTTGGAGAAAGTGTCATCCCCACTAATTATCAGATTAATAACAATGCATTAAGCATGCAATCAGTTGTGAGGGACTTGGGCACCTAGGTTGACAGCAACCCGACTTTTGACCACCACAGTGCCTCCGTTGTACAGAAGGCTTTCTACATGGCCTACCTCATAAATAAGGGTATTTCATCCAGGAACAAGGAGGTCATAACACCTGTTCTCCTCCCTTATCAGACCAATTATCGAGTACAATGCCTCCTTTGCCATGTACCCTGCCAAGCACATGCAACAGTTGGAGAGACTACAGAGGTTCCTGACCAAGAAAATCCAGGGTCTCAAACACCTATCCTATACAGATAGGCTAAAAGCCCTGTCCCTTTACTCAGTCTCGTCCAAACTGCTGAGGTGACCTATGTCTGGCATACAAGGCCATTTCAGACCCAGCCTTGATGGAGTTGCTGCACATCCATAAGACAAACTCCACTCGTGCAACCCACACACAAGGCCTTAACCTGGTCTGTGACATTAAAAGAACTTCTTGGCGGGATATATATATATATATATATATATATATATATATATGTATGTATATATATATATATATATATATATATATATATATATATATATATACATACATATATTATATATATATATATATATATATGTTTCTACCTGACTTCGCCGACAGCTGAGAAGACCGTTGCAGAACATCGACAATGCAGAAGACCGACCACGACGGATGACAACACCAACGCCGAGGATGCCGACATGGGGAAAGGCTGTGTGGTTAAGTGAGTTAGGGTTAGGGGCGATAGGGGCGGAGGTTGGAGTTAGGGGTTAGGGGGCGGGTAGGGGTGGGTAGTGATAGTAGTGACGGACCTTAGGGTTAGGGTAAGGTTTAGTGTGGGCTTGTAAGGATTTTGGTGTGCTTGTGTTGTGTGTGTGGTTTGTGGAATGGGGATGTGTTTTGTTTTGTATTGTGGTTTCGTGTTTATGGACATATGTGGTGTCGGTGATGTGGTTGTCGGTGTTGTGTGGTTTCGATTATGTCAGGTAGAACCATATATATATATATACACATACATATATTATATATATATATATATATATATATATATATATATATATACACATATATATATATATATATATATATATATATATATAAAGATAAGACAAAACCAGTTGCACAGGTGTACCATGCGTCTTAGCATGGATAAACTTTCTTTTAGGTTAACTGAAGTCTGTCAGTATGACTGTCAGTTTGGGGCATTTGTTCCTATAAAGAGGGTAAAACTTCAACATCTAAAGATGTACATAATTTTGTGTTTTAGGGAGTATTGAGGGTTTGTTTGTTTTTTTTTTTTTTAAGGGCTTTCAATATAACAACATGTTTTGTAAGATATGACATAGGCTCAAGTAGATATGACAAGAAACAACTATATATAAAGATTTAACCTACCAAACAGTGTGTGCATGTAACACAAAAGCTGGAACTAGACATTTAACAAAAAAGGTGTTATAGATAAAAGGTGTGAATAATAACTTTTTAATATGATGATGCTTTCTGAAATGTCTTTAAATGTCAATGGTTTCACAAATAAATACAAAAAAGAAAGAACAGTGAACTATATTAAAAAATGTATACAGTGCAAATAGCTATGTTACAGGAGACACACTTGGAAAGAACTGAACATGTGAATTTGATAAAGAAAGGGTTTCAAGATGGTTATTCAGTGAAATATCTGGGCCAAAAGAAAACAGGAGTAGTAATATTAATTGCAAGAGGAGCTCCAATAGTGATAAGAAAGGATAAAAAATTATGACAGATTTTTAGTGCTAAGGGGCTACTGGCAAGGGACAAGGATTACACTGGCATGTATTTATATCCACCTAAAACTGCTATAATGGAGCTTAAGAAAATTATTGGAGAAATAATCAGTTTTCAGCAAGGAATAGTACTTATAGGTGGGACTGTAATTTGATTTGCAGCAGTGAAGATGTGTCTGGGGGCCCAGAAGGGAAAGTATAACAAAGGAGGGTAGACTTTTGAAGAAATTTATGAAAATATTTGGCAAGGAAGATGTGAATTCAGTAATAGGAGTTCAGAGTGAATTTACATATTATTCCCAAAATATAAAAACTGGGCCAGGCTAGACAGAATTTGCATTTCACAGGAAAGTACAGTTGTGTACACTTACCATAAATGTAGATGTTCGAGTGTATTCACTGTTGCAGTCATTACAATTGGGTTATCCTGCTGGCAGGTTGCCCTCAGTCGGCCAGAATTCCAAAGTCTTGGTCCGGCGTCGGTTGCCATTTTCTTCAGTTTCTCTTGCTGCAGATGTCAGGTGCCCCCAAAAGGGTAGGCTAAAAATATGGTAATAAAACATACATGCACCAAAGTATATTTTACCTTCATCTACAAGCAAATACACCACATAGGTTGTATAGATTAGAGAAGTATAGATAGTTCCAGCAAAAATAAAGGGGATGGCCGGTGGGTAACCTGGACTGCAACACTGAATACACTCTTACATCTACATTTATGGTAAGTGTACACAACTGTACTATGTTCTTCATGTTTCACTGTTGCAGTCATTACAATTGGGAAGAATCCCAAAGCTATGATTGGGAGGCTGGAGCTAAATAGCATTAGGAGCGGCTATGAGGCCCTGCAGAACTGCAGTGGCAAAGCCTGCCCAGGATTTAGAGTAGAGTGGCAGATGATAGTGCTTTGTAAAGGTGTGCACTGAACTCCAGGTAGCAGCCTCTAAAATGTCTTTGGTTGGTACTCCCCTGAGGAAGGCTGCTGCTCGGGTTGAATGTGGCCTAATACCCTTAGGCACTGGCTTGCCATGTTGTGAATAGCAGAAACGAATGCAGTGGCCTATCCACTTTAGTCTGCTTTGAGATTGCCTTTCCTTGTGATCCTGCAGCATATGCCACTAGTAATTGCTCTGTCTTTCTGAAAACTTTGGTTCTGTCCAACTAGAATCGAAGCTGTCTGTGTATGTCCAAAGAATGCAGAACTCTCTGCCCCTTGTTCTGTGGATTTGGATAAAAAGTTAGCAGATGAATAGTTTGGTTAAGGGCCACACTGGACACCACCTTAGGCATAAATGTCGGGTTTGTCCTCAGAGAAACCTTTTCTGGATAAATAAATGATAAAAGGTTCCACAGCCATGAGTGCCTGTAGCTCTGAAACTCGTCTTGCAGAAGTTATTGCTAGGGGCAGAGCTGTTTTCTAAGATAAAAACTTTATATCAACAGTAGCGGCTGGCTCAAAAGGAGGCAGGGTGAGTTTTTCCAAGACATAGTTGAGGTCCCATGCAGGTATTGGTGATCTCCTTGGAGGTCTTAGGTTTTTGGCTCCTCTGAGGGACTGCCTTAACAAAGGATGAGAAAAGATTGGTGGTTCTGTATTGTAATGAGCCGAAATGGCAGAGGCATGAATTTTAATTGATGAAAAGGATAGGCCTTTGTCCAGCATCTCAGTTAAGTATTGCAAAATCTGAGGAATATTTGGAACAGCTGTGTCAATCCCTTGTGCCTGGTTCCAAGCACAGAGTCTCTTCCATTTTCCAGCATAAGATTTTCTAGTACTAGGCCTTCTGGCCTCCAAAATGACATCCATCACAGCTTTAGTGAAAGGTGTGTTTTGTTTGACTACATTATCCGCCATGCTGCCAGATTTAAGGTCCTGAGTTGGCTGTGCAGGATCTGATTGGTTTGTTCGGACAGTAGATGAGGTATTTGAGGTAAGGTCCAAGCTGGGCATTGAGACAAGTTCCTTAGGATTGGATACCAGTATTGGTGGGGCCAGTCTGGGGCAATCAGTATCATCTTTGGCTTCTCTTGTCTGACCTTTAGGAGTACCTTGGGGAGGAGAGGCAGTGGAGGAAAGGCATATACTGCTAAGTTTTTCCAGCTGAAAGATAGGGCGTCCACTTTCCATGCTTGTCTGTGATAAGTCCTTGTGCAGAATCTTTTTAGTTGGTAGTTGTGAGGAGAGGCAAATAGATATATATCCAGGCATCTCCATTTCCTTGTTATCATGCTGAAGACTTGTGGATCCAATTGCCACTCGTGGGGATCCATGAGGTTTCTGCTTAGTTCGTCTGCCAGACTATTTATCTTTCCTGGCAGGAATTGTGCCTGCAGATGTACTTGGTAAGTCAATGCTGTGTCCCACAAAGTCATGGCTAGTCTGCAAAGGGGGTAAAAATGAGTGCCTCCCTGCTTGTTTATATACCATATGACCATGGTGTTGTCTGTCTTTATCAGTAGTTGTCCCAGATGAAGTAGGTCCTTGAAGGTTGTCAGGGCATTTTGAACAGCTAGCATCTCTTTTTGATTGATATGTAGATGCATTTGGTTTGAGGACCGTGTACCTTGAATACATCTTCCTGCCATGTGGGCCCCCCAGGCATAATCTGATGCATCCGTTGTTAATGTCTGCCTGGCTGGGGGTAAAGTGAATGGCTGTCCCTTGTTCTGATGACAAGCCTTCGCCCACCATCGAAACTCCTGTTGCCGGCAGGGAATGAAAGTAATCCTGGTTTCCAAGCTGTGGCAATGTTGAGTCCAAACACTTTTTGGGTACCATTGAAGTTTCCTCATATGCAGTCTTGCATATGGAATTAGTAGGATGCAGGATGCCATGAAGCCCAAAGCCTGCAGAATTTTTCTTGCAGATAACTGGGCCTTTGTTGCCAACATTTTGAAATAGGTAGTCAGTTGACTTTGTTTGTCTGGCATGAGATAAGCCATCTGGGCAGTTGTATTTAAGCTTGCACCCAGGAATATTATCTCTTGAGAGGGTACTAGTTTTGATTTCTTTTCATTGACTGTGTACCCTAGGCATGTTAAAAATCTCTTTACAAATGCCAGATGCTGTAGTAGAAAGTCCTCGTTCTCTGCTTGAATGAGGCAGTCATCCAAGTAAGGATATATTTGTATTCCTCTTTGTCTGCAGAATTCAATTACTGGTGCCAGGCACTTTGTAATGACCCTG